>NW_027555958.1:251443676-251527491 GCF_003287225.1 Phascolarctos cinereus | reverse complement strand
TTCATCCACAGCCACATCTTCCAGGGTTCCACCTCCATCAGCCCACACTGGAGAACACAGAGCCTGGCAGCAGATGACTGTGAGCACGCTGACTGTCACCCCTAGCCAAGGGACAACACCAGCTGCCAATACTGCCCCAGGGACCTCAAGCAGCCACATCTTCTCAGCTCCACCTCAGAAGTTCTACTCTCAGAATACCAGCTATTCTCACAGTACTACAACTCTGACCACGGAGGCTCTCACAACTACGCCAGGGACAACAGCAGCTGCCACGACTTCCCCAGGGACCTCAAGCACAGCCACATCTGTCCAGGGCTCCACCTCCTCCAGCCCTACACCTCAGAGTACCACAGAGCCTGGCAGCAAGACTACTGTGTCCGAAGTGACTGCCACTCATAGCCAAGGGACAACAGCTGCTGCAACTAATTCCATAGGGACCGCAGGAACAACCACATCTTCCCAGAGCTCCACTTCCAACAACCGAACACCTCAGAGTACCACAGAGCCTGGCCGCACGACTACTGTGTACACAGTGACTGCCACTCATAGCCAAGGGACAACAGCTGCTGCAACTAATTCCATAGGGACCGCAGGAACAACCACATCTTCCCAGAGCTCCACTTCCTACAACCACACACCTGAGAGTACCACAGAGCTTGGCAGCATGACAACTGGAAGAACACAGGCTGTCACTTCTAGCCCAGGCACAACAGCAGGTGCCACTACTTCCTTGGCGACCACAGGAACACCCACACTTTCCCAGGGCTCCATCCCCACCAGCGCTCTACCTCAGAGTAACACAGAGACTGGCAGCATGAGCACTCTGAGAACACAAGCGACCACCTCTAGCCCAGGGAGAACAGGAGCTGCCACTACTTCCACAGGGACCTCAGGAACAGCCACAGTTTCTTCTAGCTCCACCTACAGCGGTCCCACCACTCAGAGTACCACTAATTCTCATAATACTATAACTCTGACCACGGAGGCTCTTATAACTACCCTGTGGACAACAGCAGCTGCCACTACATTCCCAGGGACCTCAAGCAGAGCCACATCTCCACAGGGCTCCACTTCCACCAGCCCTACACCTCACAGTACCTTACAGCCTGGCAGCACCACGACTGTGAGAACTCAACCCATCACCTCTAGTCCAGGGACAACAGCAGCTGCCACGACTTCCCCAGGGACCTCAGGAACACCTACACCTGAGCAGGGCTCCACCGCCAGCAGCGCTACACCTCAGAGAACCACTGAGCCTGGCCGCAGGACGACTGTGAGCACGCTGACTGTCACCCCTAGCCAAGGGACAACACCACCTGCCAATACTGCCCCAGGGACCTCAGGAACAGCCACATCTTCTCTTAGCTCCACCTTCAGAAGTTCTACCTCTCAGAATACCAGCTATTCTCACAGTACTACAACTCTGACCACGGAGGCTCTCACAACTACGCCAGGGACAACAGCAGCTGCCACTACTTCCCCAGGGACCTCAAACAGAGCCACATCCTCCCAGGGCTCCATCTCCCCCAGTCCTACACCTCACAGTACCACAGAGCCTGGCAGCTGGACGACTGTGAGAACACAGGGTAGCATTTCTAGCCCAGGGACAACAGCGCCAGGGACTTCATCCACAGCCACATCTTCGCAGGGTTCCACCTCCATCAGCCCCACACTGGAGAGTACCACAGAGCCTGGCAGCACGATGACTGTGAGCACACTGACTGTCATCCCTAGCCAAGGGACAACACCAGCTGCCACGACATCCTCAGGGACCTCAAGCAGAGCCTCATCTTCACAGGGCTCACCTCCACCAACCCTACACCTCACAGTACCTTACAGCCTGGCAGCCCCACGACTGTGAGAACTCAACCCATCACCTCTAGTCCAGGGACAACAGCAGCTGCCACGACTTCCCCAGGGACCTCGGGAACACCCACATCTTCCCAGGGCTCCACCTCCATTATCACCACACCTAACACAACCACAGAGCCAGGCAGCACAACATCTGTGAGAACACTGACTTTCACCTCTAGCCAAGGGACAACAGGAGCTGCCACTACATTCCCAGGGACTTTATCCACAGTCACATCTTCGCAAGGCTACACCTCCATGAGCACCACATCCCAGAGTACCACAGAGCTTGGCACCACGACGACTGTGAGAACACAGACTGTCACCTCTAGCTCAGGGACAACACCAGCTTCCTCTTCCTCCGCAGGGACCTCAGGGACGGCCACATCTTCTCGTACCTCCACTGCTAGCAGCTCCACCTCTCAGAATACCACCTACTCTCACAGTACTACAACTCTGACCTCGGAGGCTCTCACGCCTACCCTAGGGACAACAGCAGCTGCCACGACTTCCCCAGGGACCTCAGGAACACCTACACCTGAGCAGGGCTCCACCGCCAGCAGCGCTACACCTCAGAGAACCACTGAGCCTGGCCGCAGGACGACTGTGAGCACGCTGACTGTCACCCCTAGCCAAGGGACAACACCACCTGCCAATACTGCCCCAGGGACCTCAGGAACAGCCACATCTTCTCTTAGCTCCACCTTCAGAAGTTCTACCTCTCAGAATACCAGCTATTCTCACAGTACTACAACTCTGACCACGGAGGCTCTCACAACTACCCCAGGGACGACAGCAGCTGCCACGACTTCCCCAGGGACCTCAAGCAGAGCCACATCTGTCCAGGGCTCCACCTCCTCCAGCCCTACACCTCAGAGTACCACAGAGCCTGGTAGCACGACTACTGTGTCCACAGTGACTGTCACTCATAGCCAAGGGACAACAGCTGCTGCCACTAATTCCATAGGGACCGCAGGAACAACCACATCTTCCCAGAGCTCCACTTCCAACAACCCCACACCTGAGAGTACCACAGAGCTTGCAGCATGACAACTGGAAGAACACAGGCTGTCACTTCTAGCCCAGGCACACAGCAGCTGCCACTACTTCCATGGCGACCACAGGAACCCCCACACTTTCCAGGGCTCCATCCCCACCAGCGCTCTACCTCAGAGTAACACAGAGACTGGCAGCATGAGCACTCTGAGAACACAAGCGACCACCTCTAGCCCAGGACAACAGGAGCTGCCACTACTTCCACAGGGACCTCAGGAAACAGCCACAGTTTCTTCTAGCTCCACCTACAGCGGTCCCACCACTCAGAGTACCACTAATTCTCATAATACTATAAGTCTGACCACGGAGGCTCTCATAACTACCCTGTGGACAACAGCAGCTGCCACTACCTTCCCAGGGACCTCAAGCAGAGCCACATCTTCACAGGGCTCCACTTCCACCAGCCCTACACCTCACAGTACCTTACAGCCTGGCAGCCCCACGACTGTGAGAACTCAACCCATCACCTCTAGTCCAGGGACAACAGCAGCTGCCACGACTTCCCCAGGGACCTCGGGAACACCCACATCTTCCCAGGGCTCCACCTCCATTATCACCACACCTAACACAACCACAGAGCCAGGCAGCACAACATCTGTGAGAACACTGACTTTCACCTCTAGCCAAGGGACAACAGGAGCTGCCACTACATTCCCAGGGACTTTATCCACACTCACATCTTCGCGAGGCTACACCTCCATGAGCACCACATCCCAGAGTACCACAGAGCTTGGCACCACGACGACTGTGAGAACACAGACTGTCACCTCTAGCTCAGGGACCACACCAGCTTCCTCTTCCTCCGCAGGGACCTCAGGGACGGCCACATCTTCTCGTACCTCCACTGCTAGCAGCTCCACCTCTCAGAATACCACCTACTCTCACAGTACTACAACTCTGACCTCGGAGGCTCTCACGCCTACCCTAGGGACAACAGCAGCTGCCACGACTTCCCCAGGGACCTCAGGAACACCTACACCTGAGCAGGGCTCCACCGCCAGCAGCGCTACACCTCAGAGAAGCACTGAGCCTGGCCGCAGGACGACTGTGAGCACGCTGACTGTCACCCCTAGCCAAGGGACAACACCACCTGCCAATACTGCCCCAGGGACCTCAGGAACAGCCACATCTTCTCTTAGCTCCACCTTCAGAAGTTCTACCTCTCAGAATACCAGCTATTCTCACAGTACTACAACTCTGACCACGGAGGCTCTCACAACTACGCCAGGGACAACAGCAGCTGCCACGACATCCCCAGGGACCTCAAACAGAGCCACATCTGTCCAGGGCTCCACCTCCTCCAGCCCTACACCTCAGAGTACCACAGAGCCTGGCAGCACGACTACTGTGTCCACAGTGACTGCCACTCATAGCCAAGGGACAACAGCTGCTGCCACTAATTCCATAGGGACCGCAGGAACAACCACATCTTCCCAGAGCTCCACTTCCAACAACCCCACACCTGAGAGTACCACACAGCTTGGCAGCATGACAACTGGAAGAACACAGGCTGTCACTTCTAGCCCAGGGACAACAGCAGGTGCCACTACTTCCTTGGCGACCACAGGAACACCCACACTTTCCCAGGGCTCCATCCCCACCAGCGCTCTACCTCAGAGTAACACAGACACTGGCAGCATGAGCACTCTGAGAACACAAGCGACCACCTCTAGCCCAGGGACAACAGGAGCTGCCACTACTTCCACAGGGACCTCAGGAACAGCCACAGTTTCTTCTAGCTCCACCTACGGCGGTCCCACCACTCAGAGTACCACTAATTCTCATAATACTATAACTCTGACCACGGAGGCTCTCATAACTACCCTGTGGACAACAGCAGCTGCCACTACCTTCCCAGGGACCTCAAGCAGAGCCACATCTTCACAGGGCTCCACTTCCACCAGCCCTACACCTCACAGTACCTTACAGCCTGGCAGCACCACGACTGTGAGAACTCAACCCATCACCTCTAGTCCAGGGACAACAGCAGCTGCCACTACTTCCCCAGGGACCTCAAGCAGAGCCACATCCTCCCAGGGCTCCATCTCCCCCAGCCCTACACCTCAGA
The DNA here is from genome assembly GCF_003287225.1 of Phascolarctos cinereus. Lineage (NCBI taxonomy): Eukaryota > Metazoa > Chordata > Mammalia > Diprotodontia > Phascolarctidae > Phascolarctos > Phascolarctos cinereus. The sequence continues at coordinate 251,522,516 of NW_027555958.1, read as the reverse complement.
GTACCACAGAGCCTGGCAGCTGGACGACTGTGAGAACACAGGGTAGCATTTCTAGCCCAGGGACAGCAGCCCCAGGGACTTCATCCACAGCCACATCTTCCCAGGGTTCCACCTCCATCAGCCCCACACTGGAGAGTACCACAGAGCCTGGCAGCACGATGACTGTGAGCACACTGACTGTCATCCCTAGCCAAGGGACAACACCAGCTGCCACGACATCCTCAGGGACCTCAAGCAGAGCCTCATCTTCACAGGGCTCCACCTCCACCAGCCCTACACCTCACAGTACCTTACAGCCTGGCAGCCCCACGACTGTGAGAACTCAAGCTATCACCTCTAGTCCAGGGACAACAGCAGCTGCCACGACTTCCCCAGGGACCTCGGGAACACCCACATCTTCCCAGGGCTCCACCTCCATTATCACCACACCTAACACAACCACAGAGCCAGGCAGCACAACATCTGTGAGAACACTGACTTTCACCTCTAGCCAAGGGACAACAGGAGCTGCCACTACATTCCCAGGGACTTTATCCACACTCACATCTTCGCGAGGCTACACCTCCATGAGCACCACATCCCAGAGTACCACAGAGCTTGGCACCACGACGACTGTGAGAACACAGACTGTCACCTCTAGCTCAGGGACAACACCAGCTTCCTCTTCGTCCGCAGGGACCTCAGGGACGGCCACATCTTCTCGTACCTCCACCGCTAGCAGCTCCACCTCTCAGAATACCACCTACTCTCACAGTACTACAACTCTGACCTTGCAGAAGCTCTCATGCCTACCCTAGGGACAACAGCAGCTGCCACGACTTCCCCAGGGACCTCAGGAACACCTACACCTGAGCAGGGCTCCATCTCCCCCAGCCCTACACCTCAGAGTACCACAGAGCCTGGCAGCTGGACGACTGTGAGAACACAGGGTAGCATTTCTAGCTCAGGGACAGCAGCCCCAGGGACTTCATCCACAGCCACATCTTCCCAGGGTTCCACCTCCATCAGCCCCACACTGGAGAGTACCACAGAGCCTGGCAGCACGATGACTGTGAGCACACTGACTGTCATCCCTAGCCAAGGGACAACACCAGCTGCCACGACATCCTCAGGGACCTCAAGCAGAGCCTCATCTTCACAGGGCTCCACCTCCACCAGCCCTACACCTCACAGTACCTTACAGCCTGGCAGCCCCACGACTGTGAGAACTCAAGCTATCACCTCTAGTCCAGGGACAACAGGAGCTGCCACTACATTCCCAGGGACTTTATCCACAGTCACATCTTCGCAAGGCTACTCCTCCATGAGCACCACATCCGAGAGTACCACAGAGCTTGGCACCACGAAGACTGTGAGAACACAGACTGTCACCTCTAGCTCAGGGACAACACCAGCTTCCTCTTCCTCCGCAGGGACCTCAGGGACGGCCACATCTTCTCGTACCTCCACCGCTAGCAGCTCCACCTCTCAGAATACCACCTACTCTCACAGTAGTACAACTCTGACCTTGGAGGCTCTCATGCCTACCCTAGGGACAACAGCAGCTGCCACGACTTCCCCAGGGACCTCAGGAACACCTACACCTGAGCAGGGCTCCACCGCCAGCAGCGCTACACCTCAGAGAACCACTGAGCCTGGCCGCAGGACGACTGTGAGCACGCTGACTGTCACCCCTAGCCAAGGGACAACACCACCTGCCAATACTGCCCCAGGGACCTCAGGAACAGCCACATCTTCTCTTAGCTCCACCTTCAGAAGTTCTACCTCTCAGAATACCAGCTATTCTCACAGTACTACAACTCTGACCACGGAGGCTCTCACAACTACGCCAGGGACAACAGCAGCTGCCACGACTTCCCAAGGGACCTCAAGCAGAGCCAAATCTGTCCAGGGCTCCACCTCCTCCAGCCCTACACCTCAGAGTACCACAGAGCCTGGCAGCACGACTACTGTGTCCGAAGTGACTGCCACTCATAGCCAAGGGACAACAGCTGCTGCAACTAATTCCATAGGGACCGCAGGAACAACCACATCTTCCCAGAGCTCCACTTCCAACAACCCCACACCTGAGAGTACCACAGAGCTTGGCAGCATGACTACTGGAAGAACACAGGCTGTCACTTCTAGCCCAGGGACAACAGCAGGTGCCACTACTTCCTTGGCGACTACAGGAACACCCACACTTTCCCAGGGCTCCATCCCCACCAGCGCTCTACCTCAGAGTAACACAGAGACTGGCAGCATGAGCACTCTGAGAACACAAGCGACCACCTCTAGCCCAGGGACAACAGGAGCTGCCACTACTTCCACAGGGACCTCAGGAACAGCCACAGTTTCTTCTAGCTCCACCTACAGCGGTCCCACCACTCAGAGTACCACTAATTCTCATAATACTATAACTCTGACCACGGAGGCTCTTATAACTACCCTGTGGACAACAGCAGCTGCCACTACCTTCCCAGGGACCTCAAGCAGAGCCACATCTCCACAGGGCTCCACTTCCACCAGCCCTACACCTCACAGTACCTTACAGCCTGGCAGCACCACGACTGTGAGAACTCAACCCATCACCATCTAGTCCAGGGACAACAGCAGCTGCCACTACTTCCCCAGGGACCTCAAGCAGAGCCACATCCTTCCAGGGCTCCATCTCCCCCAGCCCTACACCTCAGAGTACCACAGAGCCTGGCAGCTGGACGACTGTGAGAACACAGGGTAGCATTTCTAGCCCAGGGACAGCAGCCCCAGGGACTTCATCCACAGCCACATCTTTCCAGGGTTCCACCTCCATCAGCCCCACACTGGAGAGTACTACAGAGCCTGGCAGCATGATGACTGTGAGCACACTGACTGTCATCCCTAGCCAAGGACAACACCAGCTGCCACGACATCCTCAGGGACCTCAGCAGAGCCACAATCTTCACAGGGCTCCACCTCCACAGCCCTACACCTCACAGTAACCTACAGCCTGGCAGCCCCACGACTGTGAGAACTTCAAGCTATCACCTCTAGTCCAGGGACAACAGGAGCTGCCACTACATTCCAGGGACTTTATCCACAGTCACATCTTCGCAAGGCTACTCCTCCATGAGCACCACATCCCAGAGTACCACAGAGCTTGGCACCACGACGACTGTGAGAACACAGAGTGTCACCTCTAGCTCAGGGACAACACCAGCTTCCTCTTCCTCCGCAGGGACCTCAGGGACGCCACATCTTCTCGTACCTCCACCGCTAGCAGCTCCACCTCTCAGAATACCACCTACTCTCACAGTAACTACAACTCTGACCTCGGAGGCGCTCATGACTACCCTAGGGACAACAGCAGCTGCCACGACTTCCCCAGGGACTCAGGAACACATACACCTGAGCAGGGCTCCACCGCCAGCAGCGCTACACCTCAGAGAACCACTCAGCCTGGCCGCAGGACGACTGTGAGCACGCTGACTGTCACCCCAAGCCAAGGGACAACACCTACCTGCCAATACTGCCCCAAGGGACCTCCGAACAGCCAACATCTTCTCTTAGCTCCACCTTCAGAAGTTCTACCTCTCAGAATACCAGCTATTCTCACAGTACTACAACTCTGACCACGGAGGCTCTCACAACTACGCCAGGGACAACAGCAGCTGCCACGACTTCCCCAGGGACCTCAAGCACAGCCACATCTGTCCAGGGCTCCACCTCCTCCAGCCCTACACCTCAGAGTCCAGAGAGCCTGGCAGCAAGACTACTCTGTCCGAAGTGACTGTCACTCATAGCCAAGGGACAACAGCTGCTGCAACTAATTCCATAGGGACCGCAGGAACAACCACATCTTCCCAGAGCTCCACTTCCAACAACCGAACACCTCAGAGTACCACAGAGCCTGGCCGCACGACTACTGTGTACACAGTGACTGCCACTCATAGCCAAGGGACAACAGCTGCTGCCAACTAATTCCATAGGGACCGCAGGAACAACCACATCTTCCAGAGCTCCACTTCCTACAACCCCACACCTGAGAGTACCACAGAGCTTGGCAGCATGACAACTGGAAGAACACAGGCTGTCACTTCTAGCCCAGGCACAACAGCAGGTGCCACTACTTCCTTGGCGACCACAGGAACACCCACACTTTCCCAGGGCTCCATCCCCACCAGCGCTCTACCTCAGAGTAACACAGAGACTGGCAGCATGAGCACTCTGAGAACACAAGCGACCACCTCTAGCCCAGGGACAACAGGAGCTGCCACTACTTCCACAGGGACCTCAGGAACAGCCACAGTTTCTTCTAGCTCCACCTACAGCGGTCCCACCACTCAGAGTACCACTAATTCTCATAATACTATAACTCTGACGCACGGAGGCTCTTATAACTACCCTGTGGACAACAGCAGCTGCCACTACATTCCAGGGACCTCAAGCAGAGCCACATCTCCACAGGGCTCCACTTCCACCAGCCCTACACCTCACAGTACCTTACAGCCTGGCAGCACCACGACTGTGAGAACTCAACCCATCACCTCTAGTCCAGGGACAACAGCAGCTGCCACGACTTCCCCAGGGACCTCAGGAACACCTACACCTGAGCAGGGCTCCACCGCCAGCAGCGCTACACCTCAGAGAACCACTGAGCCTGGCCGCAGGACGACTGTGAGCACGCTGACTGTCACCCCTAGCCAAGGGACAACACCACCTGCCAATACTGCCCCAGGGACCTCAGGAACAGCCACATCTTCTCTTAGCTCCACCTTCAGAAGTTCTACCTCTCAGAATACCAGCTATTCTCACAGTACTACAACTCTGACCACGGAGGCTCTCACAACTACGCCAGGGACAACAGCAGCTGCCACTACTTCCCCAGGGACCTCAAACAGAGCCACATCCTCCCAGGGCTCCATCTCCCCCAGTCCTACACCTCACAGTACCACAGAGCCTGGCAGCTGGACGACTGTGAGAACACAGGGTAGCATTTCTAGCCCAGGGACAACAGCGCCAGGGACTTCATCCACAGCCACATCTTCGCAGGGTTCCACCTCCATCAGCCCCACACTGGAGAGTACCACAGAGCCTGGCAGCACGATGACTGTGAGCACACTGACTGTCATCCCTAGCCAAGGGACAACACCAGCTGCCACGACATCCTCAGGGACCTCAAGCAGAGCCTCATCTTCACAGGGCTCCACCTCCACCAGCCCTACACCTCACAGTACCTTACAGCCTGGCAGCCCCACGACTGTGAGAACTCAACCCATCACCTCTAGTCCAGGGACAACAGCAGCTGCCCGACGACTTCCCAGGGACCTCGGAACACCCACATCTTCCCAGGGCTCCACCTCCATTATCACCACACCTAAACAACAACTCACAGAGCAGGCAGCACAACATCTGTGAGAACACTGACTTTCACCTCTAGCCAAGGGACAACAGGAGCTGCCACTACATTCCCAGGGACTTTATCCACCGTCACATCTTCGCAAGGCTACACCTCCATGAGCACCACATCCCAGAGTACCACAGAGCTTGGCACCACGACGACTGTGAGAACACAGACTGTCACCTCTAGCTCAGGGACAAACCAGCTTCCTCTTCCTCCGCAGGGACCTCAGGGGACGGCCAACATCTTCTCGTACCTCCACTGCTAGCAGCTCCACCTCTCAGAATACCACCTACTCTCACAGTACACAACTCTGACCTCGGAGGCTCTCACGCCTACCCTAGGGACAACAGCAGCTGCCACGACTTCCCCAGGGACCTCAGGAACACCTACACCTGAGCAGGGCTCCACCGCCAGCAGCGCTACACCTCAGAGAACCACTGAGCCTGGCCGCAGGACGACTGTGAGCACGCTGACTGTCACCCCTAGCCAAGGGACAACACCACCTGCCAATACTGCCCAGGGACCTCAGGAACAGCACATCTTCTCTTAGCTTCCACCTTCAGAAGTTCTACCTCTCAGAATACCAGCTATTCTCACAGTACTACAACTCTGACCACGGAGGCTCTCACAACTACACCAGGGACGACAGCAGCTGCCACGACATCCCCAGGGACCTCAAGCAGAGCCACATCTGTCCAGGGCTCCACCTCTCCAGCCCTACACCTCAGAGTACCACAGAGCCTGGTAGCACGACTACTGTGTCACAGTGACTGTCACTCATAGCAGGGACAACAGCTGCTGCCAACTAATTCCATAGGGACCGCAGGAAAACCACATCTTCCCAGAGCTCCACTTCCAACAACCCACACCTCAGAGTACCACAGAGCTGGCAGCACGACTACTGGTACACAGGCTGCACTCATAGCCAGGGACAACAGCTGCCACACTAATTCCATAGGGACCAGGAACAACCACATCTTCCCAGAGCTCCACTTCCCACACACCACCTGAGAGTACCACAGAGCTTGGCAGCATGACACTGGAAGACACAGGCTGTCACTCTAGCCCAGGGACAACAGCAGGTGCCACTACTTCTTTGGCGACCACAGGAACACCCACACTTTCCCAGGGCTCCATCCCACCAGTGCTCTACCTCAGAGTAACACAGAGCTGGCAGCATGAGCACTCTGAGAACACAAGCGACCACCTCTAGCCCAGGGACAACAGGTGCTGCCACTTCTTCCACAGGGACCTCAGGAACAGCCACAGTTTCTTCTAGCTCCACTACAGCGGTCCCACCACTCAGAGTAACCACTAATTCTCATAATACTATAACTCTGACCTCGGAGGCTCTCATAACTACCCTGTGGACAACAGCAGCTGCCACTACCTTCCCAGGGACCTCAAGCAGAGCCACATCTTCACAGGGCTCCACTTCCACAGCCCTACACCTCACAGTACCTTACAGCCTGGCAGCACCACGACTGTGAGAACTCAACCCATCACTCTAGTCCAGGGACAACAGCAGCTGCCACTACTACCCCAGGGACCTCAAACAGAGCCACATCTTCCAGGGCTCCATCTCCCCAGCCTACACCTCACAGTACCACAGAGCCTGGCAGCTGGACGACTGTGAGAACACAGGGTAGCATTTCTAGCCCAGGGACAACAGCGCCAGGGACTTCATCCACAGCCACATCTTCCCAGGGTTCCACCTCCATCAGCCCCACACTGGAGAGTACCACAGAGCCTGGCAGCATGATGACTGTGAGCACACTGACTGTCATCCCTAGCCAAGGGACAACACCAGCTGCCACGACATCCTCAGGGACCTCAAGCAGAGCTCATCTTACAGGGCTCCACCTCCACCAGCCCTACACCTCACAGTACCTTACAGCCTGGCAGCCCACGACTGTGAGAACTCAAGCTATCACCTCTAGTCCAGGGAAACAGAGCTGCACGACTTCCCAGGGACCTCGGAACACCCACATCTTCCCAGGGCTCACCTCCATTATCACCACACCTAACACAACCACAGAGCCAGGCAGCGACATCTGTGAGAACACTGACTTTCACCTCTAGCCAAGGGACAACAGGAGCTGCCACTACATTCCAGGGACTTTACACCGTCACATCTTCGCAAGGCTACACTCCATGAGCACCACATCCCAGAGTACCACAGAGCTTGGCACCACGACGACTGTGAGAACACAGACTGTCACCTCTAGCTCAGGGACAACACCAGCTTCCTCTTCCTCCGCAGGGACCTCAGGGACGGCCACATCTTCTCGTACCTCCACTGCTAGCAGCTCCACCTCTCAGAATACCACCTACTCTCACAGTACTACAACTCTGACTCGGAGCTCTCACGCCTACCCTAGGGACAACAGCAGCTGCCACGACTTCCCCAGGGACCTCAGGAAACCTACACCTGAGCAGGGTCCACCGCCAGCAGCGCTACACTCAGAGAACACTGAGCCTGGCGCAGGACGACTGTGAGCACGCTGACTGTCACCCTAGCCAAGGGACAACACCACCTGCAATACTGCCCAGGGACCTCAGGAACAGCCACATCTTCTCTAGCTCCACCTTCAGAAGTTCTACCTCTCAGAATACCAGCTATTCTCACAGTACTACAACTCTGACCACGGAGGCTCTCACAACTACGCCAGGGACAACAGCAGCTGCCACGACTTCCCAGGGACCTCAGGAACACCTACACCTGAGCAGGGCTCCACCGCCAGCAGCGCTACACCTCAGAGAACCACTGAGCCTGGCCGCAGGACGACTGTGAGCACGCTGACTGTCACCCCTAGCCAAGGGACAACACCACCTGCCAATACTGCCCCAGGGACCTCAGGAACAGCCACATCTTCTCTTAGCTCCACCTTCAGAAGTTCTACCTCTCAGAATACCAGCTATTCTCACAGTACTACAATCTGACCACGGAGGCTCTCACAACTACGCCAGGGACAACAGCAGCTGCCCACGACTTCCCCAGGGACCTCAAGCAGAGCCACATCTGTCCAGGGCTCCACCTCCTCCAGCCCTACACCTCAGAGTACCACAGAGCCTGGCAGCACGACTACTGTGTCCACAGTGACTGTCACTCATAGCCAAGGGACAACAGCTGCTGCCACTAATTCCATAGGGACGCAGGAACAACCACATCTTCCCAGAGCTCCACTTCCAACAACCCCACACCTGAGAGTACCACAGAGCTTGGCAGATGACTACTGGAAGAACACAGGCTGTCACTTCTAGCCCAGGCACAACAGCAGGTGCCACTACTTCCTTGGCGACCACAGGAACCCCCACACTTTCCCAGGGCTCCATCCCCACCAGCGCTCTACCTCAGAGTAACACAGAGACTGGCAGCATGAGCACTCTGAGAACACAAGCGACCACCTCTAGCCCAGGGACAACAGGAGCTGCCACTACTTCCACAGGGACTCAGGAACAGCCACAGTTTCTTCTAGCTCCACCTACAGGGTCCCACCACTCAGAGTACCACTAATTCTCATAATACTATAAGTCTGACCACGGAGGCCCTCATAACTACCCTGTGGACAACAGCAGCTGCCACTACCTTCCCAGGGACCTCAAGCAGAGCCACATCTTCACAGGGCTCCACTTCCACCAGCCCTACACCTCACAGTACCTTACAGCCTGGCAGCACCACGACTGTGAGAACTCAACCCATCACCTCTAGTCCAGGGACAACAGCAGCTGCCACTACTTCCCCAGGGACCTCAAGCAGAGCCACATCCTCCCAGGGCTCCATCTCCCCCAGCCCTACACCTCAGAGTACCACAGAGCCTGGCAGCTGGACGACTGTGAGAACACAGGGTAGCATTTCTAGCCCAGGGACAGCAGCCCCAGGGACTTCATCCACAGCCACATCTTCCCAGGGTTCCACCTCCATCAGCCCCACACTGGAGAGTACCACAGAGCCTGGCAGCACGATGACTGTGAGCACACTGACTGTCATCCCTAGCCAAGGGACAACACCAGCTGCCACGACATCCTCAGGGACCTCAAGCAGAGCCTCATCTTCACAGGGCTCCACCTCCACCAGCCCTACACCTCACAGTACCTTACAGCCTGGCAGCCCCACGACTGTGAGAACTCAAGCTATCACCTCTAGTCCAGGGACAACAGCAGCTGCCACGACTTCCCCAGGGACCTCGGGAACACCCACATCTTCCCAGGGCTCCACCTCCATTATCACCACACCTAACACAACCACAGAGCCAGGCAGGACATCTGTGAGAACACTGACTTTCACCTCTAGCCAAGGGACAACAGGAGCTGCCACTACATTCCCAGGGACTTTATCCACACTCACATCTTCGCGAGGCTACACCTCCATGAGCACCACATCCCAGAGTACCACAGAGCTTGGCACCACGACGACTGTGAGAACACAGACTGTCACCTCTAGCTCAGGGACAACACCAGCTTCCTCTTCGTCCGCAGGGACCTCAGGGACGGCCACATCTTCTCGTACCTCCACCGCTAGCAGCTCCACCTCTCAGAATACCACCTACTCTCACAGTACTACAACTCTGACCTCGGAGGCTCTCACGCCTACCCTAGGGACAACAGCAGCTGCCACGACTTCCCCAGGGACCTCAGGAACACCTACACCTGAGCAGGGCTCCACCGCCAGCAGCGCTACACCTCAGAGAAGCACTGAGCCTGGCCGCAGGACGACTGTGAGCACGCTGACTGTCACCCCTAGCCAAGGGACAACACCACCTGCCAATACTGCCCCAGGGACCTCAGGAACAGCCACATCTTCTCTTAGCTCCACCTTCAGAAGTTCTACCTCTCAGAATACCAGCTATTCTCACAGTACTACAACTCTGACCACGGAGGCTCTCACAACTACGCCAGGGACAACAGCAGCTGCCACGACATCCCCAGGGACCTCAAACAGAGCCACATCTGTCCAGGGCTCCACCTCCTCCAGCCCTACACCTCAGAGTACCACAGAGCCTGGCAGCACGACTACTGTGTACACAGTGACTGCCACTCATAGCCAAGGGACAACAGCTGCTGCCACTAATTCCATAGGGACCGCAGGAACAACCACATCTTCCCAGAGCTCCACTTCCAACAACCCCACACCTGAGAGTACCACAGAGCTTGGCAGCATGACAACTGGAAGAACACAGGCTGTCACTTCTAGCCCAGGCACAACAGCAGGTGCCACTACTTCCTTGGCGACCACAGGAACCCCCACACTTTCCCAGGGCTCCATCCCCACCAGCGCTCTACCTCAGAGTAACACAGAGACTGGCAGCATGAGCACTCTGAGAACACAAGCGACCACCTCTAGCCCAGGGACAACACCAGCTGCCATGACATCCTCAGGGACCTCAAGCAGAGCCTCATCTTCACAGGGCTCCACCTCCACCAGCCCTACACCTCACAGTACCTTACAGCCTGGCAGCCCCACGACTGTGAGAACTCAAGCTATCACCTCTAGTCCAGGGACAACAGCAGGTGCCACTACTTCCCTAGGGCCCTTAAGCAGAGGCACATCTTCTAGCTCCAACTCCAGTAGCCCCACGCCTCAGAGTACCACAGACCCTGGCAGGTTGATATCTGTGAGCACACTGACTCTCACCCCTAGCGCAGGGGACAACAGCAGCTTTCTTTAGTTTACCAGGGACGTTAGCAACAGCCCCATCTTTTCCTGCCACCACCTCTAGCAGGCCAACAGCTCACAGCACCCCTGATCCTGACAGCACAAATACTCTGACAACCCTGGCTGTCCACTCTTCACCAGTGAGAACAGTACCTCCCACTCTGTCTCTTTGGGCATCAGCAATATCCACAACTTCAGCCTGGCTCCTCTTCAACTAGCTTCAGAGCTCAGAGTACCATCGAGCCCGGCAACTCAATGACTCTGACCACCCAGGCTGTACCCATCAGTCAAGGGATAGCTTCAGTAACCACTACTTCCCCAGGGACCTCAGGAACCACCACATCTTCCCATGGCTCCACCTTGACCAGCCCTACACCTAAGAGAACCACTGAATCTCAGAGCACAGTGACTCAAACTACGCAGGCTCTCACCCTTACTCAGGGGACAACTACATCCTCCCCTGGCTCAACCTCAATCAGCCCCACAGCTCACAGTACAACCAACTCTCAGATCACAACTCTGACCACCCAGGCTATCACCCCTACTGAAGGGAGAACAGGATTTATCACTTCTTTCCCAGGGACCTTAGCAACAACCCTATTTTCCCATGCCTCTACCTCTTCCAGCACCAGAGCTCAGAGTACACGAGAGCCTAAAAGAACAACAGTGATTACCCAGGCTGTCACAATTACCCAAGGGCCAACTGCAGTAACTACTACTTCCCCAGGGACCTCAGCAACAGCCACACCTTCCCCTGGCTCCACCTACACCAACCCCACAGCTCAGGGTACCAACCAATCTGACAACACTACAAAAGTGAAGACCCAGGCTATCACCTCCACCCTAGGGACAACAGAAGCAGTCACGAGTTTCCCAGGAACCTCAGCAATAGCCACTGCATTTCCTGGATACACTCAGACCATCCCAACACCTCAGAGTAACTCTGAGCAGGACAGCACAACCCTTTGGACCACCCTGGCTCTCACTTCCTCCCCACTGACAACAGCAACCACTGATTCACCTGGCCCAACAACTAAGGGTACCACTAGGCCAAGCAGCACCACTAGAGGGACCACACTGGCTGCCACCACAAAATCTCTCACCACTCTTTCTTTCACAACTGTTCCAGTCACCACACCATCAACTACCACACCATGTAAGTGCCTCTTTGGGACCCTTGACTTCTATGTTTCTATTTTCCCTCTGTCCTTTCTTTCATTAATGCCATCCTTCTGTCTACCTCTTTCTTTTTAGAGCTATAATTTCATTTGCAGAGCCACCTCCTCTCCCACCTTCATTTCCCTTCCAGCTCTCTCTCGCTATTACTGCCTTAGAACCATCACATATCACTCATTATTATCTATTTTTTCCCTTTAGTCTTGGCATGCCCTCCTGTAGATATCCATTGATCCTGACATTCACCTATTCTCCAATCCCTTTTTGTTGCTCTTGGCTTTTTTCTATGAAACTCCATAAATTTCTTCATAAGTGGTTATGGTTCAACCTTCCATTCCCACAAAGGCTTGCACTTTAATGCTTTAATGTCTCCTAAAACGTAGGTGACTATGCATGAACTGGCCTCATGGAGTCCTTTCCTCCTTTTTGTCTCTTCCTGGTCCAGATGCCAAAGGACTGCACCTCTCCCTCCCAATTTTTCCTTCTCTTCATTTGCCTCTCCACCACCTCTTTCACTCAGTCAACAAGAAATTCTTAAGCCCTTATTATCTCCTTGGCACTATGTGGGGCATACAAAGAATGGGAAAAATAGTCCCTGCTCTGGAGGAGCTTCCATTCTCATGCGGGACACAATATGTGAATATAACTAGGTATACATATGATATAGCCATAGTTCACAGCAGGCAATCTGGCAGAGGATGATTGTACTTGCCGCTTCTGGGACTGGGAAATACCTCCTGCAAAAAGGAGAATTTGAGCTGAGTCTTCAAGGAAGTCAGAGGAATTAAGAGTCAGAGGTGAAGGGGGACAGCATTCAGGACATGGCAGACAGCCAGTGTAAAGGGATATGGGACATGGAGTGTCCTCTTTCAGGAACAGCAATATAAGTGGATCTTGTCATTCGTGAAGGGCAGTAAGTGTAACAAGACTGTAAAGGCAAGAAGGAGCTGGTTTATGGAGAGATTGAAATGCCAAACAGAGAGGTTACATTTGATCCTCGAGGTTATGAGCTCACTGAGTAAGGGGTGACAAGGTCTGATCTGTGTTTTAGAAAAATCATCTTGGCAGCTGAGAGAAGAATGGATTGGGATGGTGAGAAATTTGAGGTAGGGACAACAGTCAAAAGGCTATTGCAATATTCCAGGCATGAGGTGATGAGGCCTCAACTAGGGTTGTGACCGTAAGAGTGGAGAGAAGAGGACATAGGTTAGAGATGAAGTGAAGGGGGAAACGAGATTTAGCCAGGGATTCGCTATGTGGGTGCACCAATAGCCAAGAGTCAAGGATGATATATTGAGCCTGAGTGACTGGGAAGATGGTGGGGCCTCAATGGTAGTACAGACATTTAGAAAAGGGAAGAGTTTTGGGGAAACAATAATGAGTTCTGTGTTGAAATACTGAGTTTGAGATAATTATGGGGCATGTAATTTGAGAGGTCCTAAAAGCAGCTGTCAAACAGGCATGTAGCTGAGGGGCCGTACAGTTGGTTATACAGATTTGCAAATCATCTCTATGGAAATAATTTTTGAACACACCGGAGCTGATGAAATCAAAATGGTGTAAAGCGAAAAGAGATGAGAGCCTAGTGTAATGTCTTGGGGGACATTCATGTTAGTGAGCCTGACACTGATGAAGATGAAGCCTGAGAAGAGCCAGCAAATCAGACTGAACAGTGGTCTAACAGAACAGCATCATGAAAACCCAGGAGAGAGTGACCAACAGTGTCAAATGCTACAAAAAAGTTAAGCAAAATAAAGATTGAGAAAAGACCATCAGATATGCGGGAATACTGGTAACACTGGAGAGGATGGTTTCAGTTGAATCATGAGGTCAGAAGCTAGATTGCAGAGCATGAGACAAGAGAAAGCAGAGGCTCCAAGAGCTTAGTCATGAAGGGGAGAAAAATTACAGGACAATACCTAGTTGGAATGGTAGGATCAAGTGAGAGTTTTTTAAGGATCAGGGAGACAAAGGCCTGTTTGAAGATAACAAGGAAAGAGACATTGGAGATTTGAGAAAAAGAATGGGGGTGAGGGGGAAGGAAGGAAGAGAAGGAGGAGGAGGAGGAAGAGGAGGAAGATAGGGCTAATCTGCTAGAGAAGTTGAGAGGGGACAGAGGATTGATTCTGGTAAAGAGGACCACCTCTTTATCTGAGACTGGAGTAAAGGGGGAGATAGTGGGAGAATAGATATGAATGAAAGAAAATGAGGAGGACTCTTTATGTGAGTACTGGAAATGGTGGAAAGTGGTGTTATCAGGAGGAAGTTGTGTCATAAGTCCAGAAAAAGAGACGACTGAAAAAGGAAGAAACTTAAGGTTAAGGAAACTTTATTAGTTATGAAGGAAGCATTCTTCAGGACAGTGGAAGGAGCAGACACATCTGGGGTTGAAGGGATGGGGAAATGGTGATGTGTACATCAATAGCTAGGGGTCTGGGAAAGTATAAAGTGAGTATAAGGAAATGGGAGTGAGCCCAGGCAAAATATCTTTGACACTCTCTCTCCATGTCGAAGTCTCACACAGTCTGCATCTCTTTCTCTGGTCTCTTCACTTTTCTCTTCCCCTAAAAACTCATTTTTTTCTCTCCCAAACCTTTTGCTTTGTTCTCCTACCACTTTCTTTCCTCCACTTCTCCCCCTCTCCATACCGCATTGAGTATCTTACTTCTTTCAGTGATATGCTTAAATGGAGGTAGTTGGAGTGGAAACTCTTGCATCTGTCCCACTGGTTACAATGGAGAGCAATGTGAGGAGAAGGACATTGTGTGCGAGAATGGGGGCACCTGGGATGGAACCAAATGCATCTGCAGTGTCCTCTTCTATGGCACTAAGTGTGAATTGGTTTCAGACAGCCTTCCCATAGGTAAGCCAAACATCTCTGGGTCTCAGGGCTCTGAGCATAGCTTCATCAACAGCTGAGGTGGGTATAGGGGAGTGAAAAGGGATGAACGGTACCCGAACATTCCTCAGGGACAGGGTGGAAGGTCACAAAGTATGGGGGATAGAGAGGGTTCATTCTGAATGATTTGTATGCTCATAATCAAGTCTATTTCCACCAGGCACTCCTCCAGAAGAGGTCAATGCTACCCTGGGAATGAATGTGTCTGTGATTAATATGGAATTTACAAAGGACTTAGAAAACACATCTTCGGATGCCTACAAGAATTTCACTGAAGTGTTCAAAACACAGGTACAGGATCAATGGGTCATAAGACCACTGGATTTGCCAGGAACCTTAGAGGTCATCTACTACATTCCCTGATTTCATAGAGGGGATCCAGAAGAGTTAAGTGACTTACATAAGTTAAGTCACTTGCCTAAGGTTACATAACCAGTTAATGGCAGAAACAAAAATTCGAACCAGGACTCCCATAACACCCAGGTCAGTGCTTTATCCATTAGACTCTCTGCCTCCATCTCTTAGTGTCTGTCATTCTGCTCCTGTGTCTCAATCTTACCATTTCAACTAAAACTGAATAGTGGGAGGAGGTCTGCAGCAGGAGTAGGATGATTTAGAGAACTGTCCTGACAACTTATAAGCCATTTTACCTGGACAAGTCACTTCACTTTTATGACTGCCAGTTTGCACCTGGAGTCAGGAAGACCTGCGTTCAAATCTGGCTTCAGATACTAGTTCTGCGACCCTGGGCAAAGCACTTAACCTGTCTCAGCTTCAGCTTTCCTCATCTATAATACATTCCATAGATTCCTCACTTACCTCCCAGAGTTGTTGTGAAGACAAGTAAGATAATATTTGGAAAGTGCTTGGTAAACCTTAAAATGCTATCTAAATCCTAACTATTATTATTGTTATTATTATAGCTTACAAGGTTATTTGGAGAGTCAAATGAGATAATATATATAAAACTTCCTTCTTATTGTTCATTTATTGTTAATAATTCTGGTATATTTCACTGCTTTCCCTCCTACAAGCTGTCTTTTCTTCCTTATTCAGAAAACAAGAATCTTCCAAATTATCTGAATTTTCTCAGTTAATCAACAATCATATACTACTATGTGCTAGGCATGGGAGAGTACTAGTGTAAGATGGGGTGGTGGGAGAGGAAGACTGGCAAATGAAGGCCCATTCCTTCGAGTATGCACACTCAGTTCTAATTCAGCAGTTGTTCATCTCTTTTACTTCCATCATAACTTGATACCTTTTCCCTTATAAGTTGTCTTTTCCCTCTTAACATTCAGAAAATAAGAATCCTCCAAGAATCCTCCAAATTGTCTCAATTTTTGAATCAATCAATAAGCATTTATTAAGTGCCTACAGCGTGCCACTTAACTATGAAGTCGTTTGGGCAGAGGAAGAGGATTAGTAATCCGAAGAGGGGTCACATAAGTCTTTGTGCAGAAGAGACTGAGCCACATCTTTTTTTTTTTAAGACATTTGAGGTTAAGTGACTTACCCAGGGTCACGCAGCTGATCAGTGTCAAATGTTTAGTCTGAGGCCAAATTTGAACTCAGGTCCTCCTGACTTCAGGGCCTGTGCTTGGTCCACTTCGCCACCTAGCTGCCCCCTGAGGCACATCTTAAAGAGAGAGACATCATAAGGTGGAGGTGAGGAAGGCAAACTGCAAACGACTGAGGAGTGAGGACTCAGCAGGTGTAAAAAATTTTTGAAGGAGGTTGAGAAAGGGAAGAGAATTCTAAGAAGGCAGTTTGAGGAAACAGTAGAGTCTAGTGAAGGTTATTTTTTGTTTAAAAAAAGAGAGAGAAATCAGTAGATAAAGAGAGGTTGGAGATTTGTGAGAGAGTGAGGAGATAGATGATTGAGGACATAATTTACTGGAGAAACTGAGAGGTGATGGGATCAGGTACACAAGGAGAGAACTTGGCCTTGGCAGGCAGAAAGGCCACTTCTGTGTCAGAGAATATGGAGAAAGGAGGAGAGAGTGGGAGGTGATGTCCACTTTTCAGATGAAGATCAAGGGAAAAGAGAAAGCTCACATTTTCTCAATAAAGACTCAGCTAAGAGTGATTAAGAGAGGGGTACATGTGCGAGACTTAAGGAGGGAAGGAAAGGTTTGGAAAAGCTTCTGTGGAAAATAAGATACGAAATTAATTATGGGGGGGAACAACTGCTTGCTGCAGGAGAGCCTAGCTGATGTTGGACAACATGAATTGTAATTGGGATGGAGCTGGAGTGTATTCCTCTTCTGGAAGAGACCTGGATTCTCACCTCATGAAGGAATCAGTGGACAGTGGAATAGCAAACTAGTCCTGGCTTGTTTCGGTTTTCCTGACTCACTCATCCTTTCCAGGCCTCCCCACTGCTGGCTCTGGGAGCTCCATTCTTGAAACACACAGGTGGTAGCCCTTGAGGAGGTCAGCTGAACTCAGGGACATCACAAGAATAAAGGGAGGACATTAGGTTAGGTAATGGCAGCATCTGCCTAACCCTTCCATGGAGACATTGCTCTCATATGTCCTCTATGGTCCTTCTGTGCTTTAAACACTTTCCATCCAGAGTCTACTTTCACACAGGTTGATTCTCATAGGCCTCTGCTAAGAGGAAGGGCTATTTTAGAGAGGGGGAGTGACAGAAAGGGAGTGGGGCTAAAGAATACCATGATTTTGACTATTTAGATAACCCAGTGACCTCTTTGCCTTTCAGATGGATACCATTTTCCAAAACATCTCTCACTATTCTGGTGTGGAGATCAAGAAGCTTTCGTAAGTCCTTTTCCATCTTTGGGGAAGCAGAGGCATGTAGGGTGGGAAGTTAGATGGTTATGGGTGCCCTATTAGTCTGGAGTATTCGCCTTCCTCACCTCAACATCCTTCAAGGATGAATCAATCAGTGAACAAGACCACACTGTGCTTGCTGAGAATACAAAGAAAAAGCACAACAGCCCCTGCCTTCTCGTGGGCTTCTACAACATCTAGAGCAATACGTAAATCTAAGATAAATGTAAGAGTAGACCAAGGTAACCTTGGAGAAGAAATCACTAGCAGCAGAAGATGCATGAGAGAGAAGGGAGACCAGGGGATGCCTCCAACAGAACGTAGTGTTTCAGTTTTGAAGGAAAACAGGGATTCTAAGAGGAAGAGATGAAGCAGAGGAGCATTCCAGGCACCAGGGACAGCAGAGCAAAGTCCTATTCATGGGAGATGGAGTGTGTGCTTAAGGAACAGCAAGAAGGCCTGTACATGGTTGGAATGTGCAGTTCACGTACATTCATATACATGATGTAAAAAGTATAAGCAACGTGTAAGAAGACTAGAAAGATAGGAAGGATCAGGTTGTAATGACCTTTAAATGCCAAACAGGAATTCATTATTTCATTCTTGGGTTAAATAGAGTCACTAGAGTTTATCGAGTAGGGTGGTGACATGGTCAGAATTTTATTTTAGGCAAATCATTCTGACAGTTCTGTGGAGGATGGATTGGAATGGGGAGAGATGTGAAGCAAGGAGACCAGTTAGAAGGCTATTGCAATAGTCTAGGCTAGAGGTGATAAAGGTCTGAGCTCAGGCCGTGGCTGTATTACGAGAGTGAAGGGGGTATACCAAAGAGATGCTGGAGAAAAAGAAACAACATTTGGCAACTGGGGTAAGTGAGAATGAGGAGTGGAGGATGAGGAAGGCTAAGGAAGGTGTGGCTATGAGTCTGAATTCTGAATGACACCTGGATAAAGGATGTTCCAGGTTGTCCCCTATCTCCATGAAGGGAGTTTCCTCTAGAGGGAAGAGGGTCTAGTTAAGAGTAGACATTCAATGTGGTTGTTAGGTTGGCCTGGTTACCAACCCCACTCAGGCATTTAGAAGATGATGAGATAACCTTGTTTCTTCTTTTCTCAGAAATGGCAGTATACTGGTGGAGTATAATGTGATCCTGTCAACAAGTTTCACCCCAGATTACATGACAGAATTGGAGACTAGTGCGAAGAAGGTAGAGGAAACAATTAAAACAGTAATCATTGAGGAAGGAGACAAAGGATGCACAGGTAAGTGCCCCATCTCACCACTGCTCAACTTTTTCTCTTATTACCCCCCCCCCACTTATATGATGCACGCACTGCCTCTATACTTGTCATTGTTCCCCCTGGGTCAGTCCCTGTGTCTGTGATGCCTTGCCCCTCCCTTTGGATTTTTTTCTCTATTAATTTATTTATTTTTGGTTTTCAACATTCACTTCCACCAGATTTTGAGTTCCAGATTTTCTCCCCATCTCGTTCCTCCCCTAACCCCAAGACAGTGTGCATTCTGAATACCCCTTCCCCTATATGACCTCCCTCCTATCTCCCCTACCTTCTCTTATCGCCTTCCCCTTCTATTTTCCTGTATGGCAGGATAGATTTCTATACCCCATTGCCTATATATCTTATTTCCTGGTTGCATGTGAAAACAATTTTTAAACATTTGTTTTTAAAACTTAGGGTTCCATATTTTCTCCCTTCCTCCCTCCCCACTCACTGTCATTGAGAAGGCAAGCAACTCTATACAGGTTATACATGTGTAGTCATGCAAAATAGTTCCACAATAGTCATGCTGTGGAAAACTATATTTCCCTTCATCCTATCCTACCCCCCCATTTATTCTATTCTCTCTTTTGACCCTGTCCTTCCTTAGATGTATTTGTTTCTGATTACCCCCTCCCCAATCTGCCCTCCCCTCTATCATCCTTCTGCAATCTTGTCCCTTTCCCCCCTATTTTCCTGTACGGTAACACAGATTTCACTACCCATCTGAGTGTGTATGTTACTCCCTCATTAAGCCAAATCTGATGAGAATAAAATTCACTCATTCCCTCTCACTGTTGCCATTCCCTCCACTAGAAAAGCCTTTTCTTGTCTGTTTTATGTGAGATAATTTACCCAATTCTACCTCTCCCTTTCTCCTTCTCTAGTATAATCCTCTCTCACCCCTTAATTTTATGCTCCAGATGCCACCCCATCATCTTCAACTCACCCTGTGCCCTCTATTTATCTGTCTGTCTATCTATCTATCTATATATACATATAATTTTTTTCCCTCCAACTACCCTAATACTGACAAATGTCTCATGAATTGCAAATATCATCTTTCCATGTAGAAATAAAAACTATTTATTTCCTTGACCTTCTCCTTTAGTGGAATGCCAAGAGACTGCTGAAAAATTTAAGGAATTAGGATTTCTATTTCCTGTTTACCTCTTTATGCTTCTCTTGAATCTTGTATTTGAAAGTCAAATTTTCTATTCAACTCTGGTCTTTTCATCAAGAATGTTTGAAAGTCCTCTATTTCACAGAATGTCCATTTTCTCCCCTGAATGATTATACTCAGTTTTGCTGAGTAGGTGATTCTTGGTTGTAATCCTATCTTCTTTGCCCTCTGGAATATCATATTCCAAACCCTCACGTCCCTTAATATAGAAGCTGCTAAATCTTGTGTTATCCTGATTGTGTTTCCACAATACTTGAATTATTTCCTTCTGGCTGCTAGTAATATTTTCTCCTTGATCTTCTTCCTTTGTATTTAGTGAATTTTTACCCCTCCTTTAAAAGCCAACTCAAAAGCCACTTCCCTTGGAAAACCTGCCCTTGGGTTCCTTGTTCCTAACTACCTCTCCCCCTCCTACCCCCCACCTCAGGCCTTAAAGACATAAGGCCTCTCTAATAATGGGCTATCAAATTAAGTGTTTGCTATTTCTCTGTGTTTTTATTTTTCTACCACTGTAAATTCTAGGAGGGCGGCATCTTCCCCAGGAACTCAGCTAAATGTTCTTCCCATTTTCTTTTGGGTGCAGACCTAGGATTTCATCAGTGTCAGGGAACTCCCAGTGTGGAACCTAACTCCACCAATACAGATTCTCATCTCCTTTGTGATAAAGTCTTAGACTTGCCTCGGCCACTGAGAAGTTAAGTGACTTGCTTGCGGCCTCACATCAAGTATGGCTGGATTTGAACCCAGGTCTTCCTAACTCCCACCTCAGTCCTTTAGCCTTTCTACCATATCATCTATCCTTTTGTACACAGTAGGCAATTAATAAATGTCTGTTAAATTATATTGAATCTCCTGAGACAGAAGGAAGGAAGAGACCTTGCAGGGAGCTCTTTGTCTCAAACTATCACTTTTCCATGACCCTGCCTTTCTCTCTCTCATCTGAGGGAGAAGGGGTAAGAGGACAGAACCCAAAGCAGATAAAGTCCCAAATGGAGAGTCCTTATACCCAAATCGGGGCTCACCTACTTTGAGGAAATGACAATCAGAAATGTGGGAAGGAAGGAACAAGCATTTATTAAGCACCTATTATATGCCACGCACTGTGCTAAGCACATTGCAAATATTTCATTTGATCCTCACAATAACCCTGGGAGGCAGGTGCTATCATTACCCCCACTTTACAGATGAGGAAACTGAGGCAGAGAGTGACTTGCCCAGGATCAGACAGCTAGTAAGCGTCTGAGTCAAAAGTTAAACCCAGGACTTCCTAACTTGAGGCCCAAAACCCTATGCTAAGTTCCCTTTAAGATAAAGAAAAGGTGTAGATTCAGAGATATTATAGCCCAACTATCAGAAAACCAGCTCTTGCAGGAGACTCTCAGTAGCCACAGTGCCACGATGCAGGTGGGCTTGTGGAAAAAGGCTGGTGGAGCTCACAAAGCAGGAAAAAATGCCTGTGAGCACAACTGGAAATGGAAATGGAAATGGGAAAAAATTCAGGGAAGGAAAGAATTTCAAAGGGCTGGGTATCTGAAGCCTGGGGGTCTCCATTCTGAAGAACAAAGGTAGAAAGTAAGTATTCCCTCTGCTCCTCACCTCCTAAAGGGTTTCCTTGTCCCCCACTCTTGGAGAGGAAGCCTTCAACAGAAAAGCCCTGAGACAAGGGGAGATTTACTCTTGGTTTTACTCTTTCACAGAAATATTATGTTTCAACCCCAACGAGACATCAGTGGATGAGCTTATAGTTTCCTATGATCCTCTGGGTACGTAAACCTAAAGCAGAAGTGGGGCAGGGGTTGGGGTAAGCTCTGGAGCCCACCCTGGGTGAAGAGTTCTTCCTTTGTACTATTTATTCCCTTGACTTTCTCCCTTAGTGGAATGCCAAGAGACTGCTGGAGAATTTAAGGAATTCTTCTACATTGACTACAAGGACGAAACACCAGAGTGTATTAACAGATGCATGCAAGGCTTCAACTCATCACTGGACTGCAACCAGGGAAAGTGTCTGTTCCAGCAGAGTGGGTCTCGGATAGGGCCTCGATGCTTGTGAGTTCCCAGGCCCTCCTAATAGCCTCCTTCCTTTTCCTAGGCTCATCTGGGCCCTCCCCGGACTGCATCCCTGAACCACATTTCCCCCTATCCCTCCAGAGGAGCAGGTCTTGATCTAGGCAGGCTTAAACCCTGTGGTCACATCTATAACAATCCTAGCCTCTTACTGGTAAGAGTGCCCTCTCACTGCCTAGCATCCTGACTTGCCCCTTGCCATCACGGAGCTGACAAAGGAAACCATGTTCACTCTCTTGGACAGCTCTTGGAGAGCTCCCAGTCTGAATGGAAGGAATATGGTAGCCACCATCCAAATGTGAAAGAGCACACACCCACACAAAGAAGAAAAAAGCACGAAACACAAATCATCCTAACATAAAAGCAAAGAAATTATCAGTTGCTGCCAGGGGTGTGCCAGGAGCCAGCTCAAACTGGTTTAACGTGCTTCAGTTTTCAGTGTGAACAATCATACCTCAGAAATGGCAAAGCTACATACAAATCAGGGCTTGATTTCTTGTTTTGTGGGTTCTCTAGACTGAAGAAGGTGCTAATAATGCAGATTTAACTTAAGTGTGTGTGTGCGCATACTTTTCCCCTCAGAGAGCCAAGTTGTTGAACTCATTTCCCAGTGCACTTTAGTATTGCTCTATAAACACTGTTTGAACTCAGCAAGAGGGTAGTAGAAGGCTCAGGGAAAGAAGGCATCACCAGCCTGGAGACCAATACTAATATGAAGGCATTTAGATAGTGCTTCCGGATTTGTGAAGTGCTCTATATCCATTATCTTATTTGAGGTCACAATGCCCCTGACCACATCCTTCCTGAAAAGACCCCAGGCAGGGGGCAAGTCAATGGAAGGACTAGCATGTGTAACTGAAGAAGACTTCTGGGAAGGGAAGGAGCACTGAGCAGATTTGAAGAGGGGAAGAGCAGGATTGATGTAGAGGGTTGGGGAGGGTGTCCCTCATGTGGTGGTAGATACATGGGAAAAATGAAAATAGAGTTTTGTCTGGATACATTGTGCTGGGGTATCTGAAGATGAGTTAGAGGTTGAAAGAGTGATTAGTGATGAATTCTTAACATGTGATGAGGACTATGGGTACACTTCAGTTGGAGCAATTCCCTACCCTCACCCTTGCACATGGAGCTGACAGGGAACAAACTCTGGGAACAGGAAACACTGTTACAACACTCACGGGGCAGCATACCTGACCTGGGGAAGCAGAGGTGGATAATCATTATGAAGGCACTAGCTTCTCTCCCATTCTGAGGTTGCTTATAGACTATAGACTTGTAGACAGATTAAGTCAAAAGTACACAGAACTTCTAGGTTAGTATTCCAAAACTGGCCTTTATACTGTGGTTGCTGACCTGATTGTGTTTACAAGAGGGAGGGCAAGAGAATCACATGACACCTCTTGGAGGCCAAGCAATGCCTCTAAGGTGTCCGGTCATTTCTAAGTGCTCTCCCTCATTTTGGGCATCCATGTGCATGCAGAAATACCCTGGAGCTGGAATTAGATTATACGAATTCAGTTTTGAGTCTACTATGACCTTTTTGAGTGGCTCTGAGTACACATTTAACCTGTCTAAGCCTCTTTTCTCATCTTTATGATCAATAAGTCCTGTGCATTGGGTTAAGCTGTAAACTACTGCATTAGCTTTGGAACCCTCCTGTATCACAAGTAGTCATACCCTAACACACAAAATCATAGGTCCCAGATAGTTCTAGGCCCATTTTCCTTGAAGCTGGACTACATCCCCATCCAGCTCACATTTCCTTCTCCTGGGGCCCCTTGACCAGACCCCTATCTCCTATATCCTAGTTCCTACAACCTGCACACATCTTTACCCTCTTCACAGTCCTTTCTCCATGGGATCAAAGGGCCAGTGCTGGAGGTTGGGTAGAGTTAGAAGAAAGTGTCCATGATCTTGACTGAAATCTTCTTTCTCTCCTACCTTTACTATCATTCAACAGCTGTTTCACAACAGATACACACTGGTACTGGGGAGAAACCTGTGACTTCAGCACCAGTAAGAACCTGGTGTATGGGTTAGTGGGCACTTAGGGGCAGTGCTAGTGCTCACCATTGTTGCCCTCTCTGTCTTCATGTACATGTCCCGGAGGAAGATCCAAAGGTGAGCCATCTCTTCCTCTACTTCTTACATTCCAGAGTGTAATCTTTGGCCTTGTAATTCTTCATATCTTTAGGATGGCCATTGAGGGTTGGGAGGAAAGATGATCTGAAGGAAGTCACAGCTAGACTGGATGCTCTTCAGGCCAACTCCCCAAAATGTAGCTTGTCTGAATGTTATGGGCATTGTGCTGAGCCCTCAGTTCAGATAGGGGTGGGGGTCACTCTGGCATTTTTGTCAACAGGCAGAAGGCCAGGCTGGATCAAGTGTATAAATGGCATGAAGAGGATGGAGGACCAGCTCCTGGGAGCTTTCAGAATACAGGCTTTGACATCTGTGAAGGTACAGCAGCCTTCTTTGGGTTCTTAGTGGCTAGAGGGAGGCATTTGTAAGGAATGTCAGAAGACTCTGAGGGAGGAAAGGCAGTTCCCAGTTCTAAAACTCTGGGCCCCACACAGCTTTCAAGACTATAATGACAGCAAGAAAGTGGCAGCGCAAAAGACTGGGCAGGATGGGGGAGAGAAAATATGAAAAAAAAGTCTAACTTCCCAACTATGCCACCTTCCTCTCTGTTCTCCCTCCCTCTATAACAAGAAGATTCCCTTTACATGGATTCCATCTACAGTAATTTCCAGCCCTCCTTAGATCACATTGACTCTGAAAAGAAGGTAAGGAGGAACATTTCTCTAGCCCCAAATTCCCTGACACAGACTTTTCAGGAAATGCAGAACTGTCCCTAGGCTTTAGTAAATTGGGGCAGTAACTCTATGCCCTGAGCACTAAGGGACCTCCATGATTCTGCCATTTGACAATTACTCAAAAAAGGCAATTGTTGGGATAGCTAGTGGAGAGAGCACTGGGCCTAGAGTCAGGAGGATCTGAGTTCAAATCCAGTCGCAGACCTGACACTTGACAATTACCATCTGTGTGACCTTGGGCAAGTTACGTAACCCCAACTGCCTTGCCCACCCCCCCAAAAAAAGGCAATTGTTGGAGAGAAGGTGGCTCCCACATTTGGTGCCCCAAGATCTGATGCACATCATTATCTCACTATTCTCTCCTATCACCAAGATTAAGAGGTAGGACTGCCCTCTCCCTATATCCCCATATCTATATGCAAATCTCTTCAGGTTGTATCTTGGCCTCGCCAAGAGGTATCTGTCTCTCCAAGGTTGCTTTCGTCATTTATTGTATATAATTTAACCTGGGGGATAAATAGGGGTGGGGTGGGGTGGAAAACATCTGGAAGAAAGCAAACAACATACTTTCTGTCTTACTGGGGTGGCCCATGGGTTAAGATTAAATGAAAAAAAGAACCATGACAAGGAAATTCTGATATCCAGTTAGGTAGATAGGTGAAACATACCAAATTATTCTGAGACAAATATGATTATTTCACTGGTTCAGATCTCAGCATTATATCAATGGCCACCCCAGGATCAATGTGAGGAATCTTCCCTAATCTCTAGCATCTCTGCTGCCTTTATCTCTCTCTAGCCTCAACAACTTCCAGTAGCCTAGCACCCACATAGATGCCTTCTCTTTCTAGATCCAGATCCAAAGGCCTCAGGTGGTGAAGAAACCTCAAAGTGAAGAAAACCTGTAGGTGGAACCCTGAATGGAGACAAGAATAACACCATTTGTAAATAGTGCCAAGGAAAGAAGTGCCAGATCCTCACTTAGTGAGTGGAAGAACACAGACCTGGGCTTTGTTGATATGAGATTATGTGTACAAACTGTTTTGTAAACCATTATGTGCTATGCAAATTTAATATATATTTATTATTATTATTATTAGTAGTAGTAGTAGTATTGTTTCTTACTACTGTGGTGTTCTCCTTATTGATATCCCAAGCTGCTCACTTAGCAGCTCACCAGTGCTTCTCACTGCATGCACAGAGGGGAGAGAAGAGGGGAATGGAAGAGGAAAGAGGGAGGAGGG
Source organism: Phascolarctos cinereus (assembly GCF_003287225.1). Classification (NCBI taxonomy): domain Eukaryota; kingdom Metazoa; phylum Chordata; class Mammalia; order Diprotodontia; family Phascolarctidae; genus Phascolarctos; species Phascolarctos cinereus. The sequence goes on along the minus strand of NW_027555958.1, from coordinate 251,496,043 downwards.
AAGAGGGAAGAGAAAGCACTTTAGTAAAGACATCATTGTGGTCATTGCTGAGTTCTGACACTTAGGGGTTGATTCTCCCAGGGTGGAACTTTTCTGCCCACTCAGTTTCAGTAAAACAGAGAATTCACGTATGCAAGTGTTGTACCGAGAAATCAGCGAGTGAGATCCAGATGTAATTTAAGATGTGGATTTATTAGCACGCGGCTGCCAGGGGTATGCACATCCAAATCAAGCAGCCCCCATCAGGGGTCAAGCTCGGGTTTCTATAGAAAAGAGCATGGGAAAGAAATGCAAGGAACACTGATGAGGTAATCCAAAGATGCAGGTGTCTATGGGGGCTATGGATGGGAAAGTACAGGGAGTATACAGGACAGGGAGGGGGATGGATCTTTGAAGTCTGGCAAGAGGAAGAGTTCTTGGGCTGGTCAAGGACACCCCTCTCCCTCTGTCTTGATGAGAGAATGCTCTGCAACAAGGGAAAGCTTTCTCACAACACAGGAACTTACTGAGGAATTGGGAAGCTACCAGAGACCTGATCTGAGGGTGGGGCCTGAGCAGCCCACTTCTCTGTAGCTGTACCAGGGAGAGAGATAAGGGTCCTACTGAGGCCCATGCATGAATAACTGCTAGGCACAGTTTCCTTGGGCTGCAGAGTGGTTGTTGGAGACAGTGTTTCTGAGACGAGGGAGAAATTGGGGCACAAGTACAAGTACAAGCACCCGAGCACCCCATTATTACAGATCAGAGATCACACAAACCAGACCAGGTGTCCTGGTCTCTGGTATAAACATAATTATCTAAAGCAATTATATTACAAGCTTTCTTATCCATTTGCACTGGAGGTACGGGCTATGCTGAGCTATGCGAGAGTACATTTCACTATTGTTTAGATTTAGGAGGAAAGAGGTCTGGGGCATGATTAAGCACCAACTTTTGCTTTCCATGGCTTAAAGGACCCTACTACCTAAATGGCAAAATAATGTTCTGTATTACACAAGCATATATAACACTGAGATCTTTCTCTTTTTCTACATATACACAGGCATATGCTTATGTACACACAGAATCTGCAGTTGATGCTGTAGGATAGTTCTAGACTATGGCAGGAACTTGAGAACAAAAGGGTGAAACATTTCTGTTGGATTAACCCAAGGCCCCTTGGGAATATCATGGAGCACATACTAAACAGGCAGCTGAATGTCTCCTGAAGCTTTCATCTTTCAGGCAGGAGCCTTGGAAGTGGGGTTGATGCAGAACCACTCTGGTCACCAATGATGGAATGCATCTCCTCTAGAGCCCAGGACCAGTACTGACCCATGTCCAAATAATATTCATCCCTAATATTTGTATGTTGCTTTCTGCTTTTGTTTTTTTTTAAAGGCTTCCATACACCTTAATATCATTTTATCCTCACAAAAGCCTTATGAAGTGTCAGCACTTGGTAGATAACGATGCTGAGAACAGAGAGTGAGGTAGCTTCCCCAAGACCACCAAATGAGTGATTTGCAGATCCAGGATTCAGAACAGCTTCCTGACTACATGATGTCTCCTAAAGAATTGGAAAGAAGCTGACTTTACCTTATGGTCAGGGCAACCTGATTCTTTCAGCTAAGCCACAGTGGGCAGAAGCCTAGTTCTTTGCTCTCAAAGATAATTCAGAGCAGCCCCGGGCAGTGGTTCTGGGGGTTCTTTCCTGGTATTCTCTACCCTCTATTGGACCATCTTACTTCCATGATCACTAATGTCCCTCATCACCTAACTATTCCAAGAAATCAGACCTATCTGTGATTCTCTTCTCCTGCTACCCTTCACTAAGGGATAGCTTATCTGCCAGACTTCCCTTCCTCTCCATTTCTACATTATAGGATTTGGGGACTAGAAAATTTTGCCTAAATCTACTTCAGACTTAAGGATGAAAAAGGGGAGGATTATTTTAGGGTACATTGCCACTCATAAGGTACATTTCCCCTCAGAACATCCTGGCCACTGAGAATTCCATAGAAACCACAGCAAACATGTCCCCTGACTCCACCCACAAATACTCTTTGCTCCTTTGCTCTCCAAGGGAAATACAACGTTACCATGCAATATCTACATTATTGTTGTTATTGCTATCCTATTCTTAGCATTTGCAAAGGCATTAGTGTCACGGGACTTATGGCATCATCAAAACAGTCATTGGTATTCATGGTTACAGAGGTTTTTCACAATCATTAATATCATTTCAGTTGTGCAATAACCCCATGAGTCAGGTGAAGTACATATTACTGATTACTAGAGAGATAAACTCCAAAGTTATATGTAGTACATCCTTGGGAGAGTAAGAAGTCAAACCAGTGGCTTCTAATGTCAAGTCTGGTGTTTTTCTACTCTGCTATTATGTGTTGCTACTTCCCTTGCACTTGAGATGTCAGTCATGTTTTACCAGAGACTGCACAGACAGATCCAGTCCCTATGTTTCTCCTCCACAGAATGCTCCCACTGAAATTTTAACTTCAAAACAAAACAAAAGCAAAACAAATAAACAAAAACACTTTGCTGCTCCACTGGTTTCCTTTGAACCATTTCACACAGAACATTCAACCTGACCCACTCACATGGCTCAGCTCTCCTGAACAGCTCCACTCCTTGGGGGCCCCTACTGTGTCTCTAGCTCCAAAGAGCCCTTTCAGCTTTCTCACCATTCGTTTCTTCATTTGCCTTCCAAGCCTTCAGCTTCTAGAATTGAGCCAAGTCCCAGGTGACATCTCTTTAAACACTTTCCTCTATTGCAAAGGCTAAACTGCAAAGGTAGGAGGGTATGATACTGGGGCAGTTCTAAGGGAGTTACTGAATCTCAGCAACATTCATCACTACTTATTAACACAACTTTCTCTTCAATCACATTAATCCCTCAACACTGTGCTTTCCCTTCCTCTTTTCCATTCACCTTACCCTACCTCATCACCCGCTGTCATGACTGGGATTCTCAGAGTCCCTCAGGCTTGACATGGAATGCTTCCCTAGACAAAGCAGTGAACCCCAGAGTTTCCAGCTCCTTTTATGCTCACCCCACATAACCACATTTGTAACAAATACCAAGGCTCTTATCCTCATGGTCACTCTGTGTTCTGGGAAAGATCCATGGATCAAGGTTGCTTGCAGAGGAATCTCAGCTCTTATCTCAATCACTGCCTCTTTCTTCTTTTGTGCTCAACCAAGAACTGGTGGCCTTGAAACATATACTGAGCATGGAAGGGAGGCAGGAAACAAGCAGGAGCACCTACTGTGTGCTAGGTACTGTGCTAAGCACTTTACAAATATTACCTCAGTCATCTTTACAACAACCTCATGAGGTAGGTGTGGGGAAAAACATAAGCTCCCAAATGATCCTCTCCTTTAAAGCATGGAAAAACACCTCCAAGACCAAGTGCTAATACAAATCCAGGTAATTCAATTAAAACTTCAGGACCTTCCCACTCAACTCCAGTCTTCCCTGTCTTCAACATTAAAGGAAGTGATTAACTCAGTGATTGGCCAAGTGGAGAAAACAATCTCAGTTTCTCTTCCTCTCAAAGGCTGAAGAACTTGGATGCACTTGGGGAAGGGGTGTTAGAGACAGGACAAAGGGAGCCCTTAGGGGTGCCTAACTATTGGCTTAGAATGACCTAGGAGGAAGCTGTAGCTGCAGCCTCCTTTCATTCTGTGATCCTGAGATCTAATTCAATAGGACTCATAGACTTAAAAGGGACCTTAAAGGTTATCTAGTACATTTTACAGATGAAAAAAATGAGGCTGCGAAAGGCTAGTAAATGCCCAAGATCACATAGGTGGCAGAGCCCAAAGGTTCAGGCTGTTGACCTCACTTCCTCGTCCCCTGAGCATGAAACAACCAGGAAGAGCTCCAATTATTCTCTGAGGTTTGACTGGAAAACCACTGTGGGAGACTCAGAGGCAGAGGAATGTCACTCAGTGAAATCAGCTTTCAGTGTCCTGATACCCACCCTTGTTGAATATCTTCACCCAGCTATGGCTAAGTAAATCTGCCTTTGTTAATTGTTGAATGTCTCATTTAATTCCAATATTGAACCTAAACTACCAAGGGGTTGACCTGAGTCAGGCACAGCCCAGAAGAGTTAGAACACTTGGGCTGGACTGCAATGGAGTAATCTCATTGAAACCGAGCATCAGCAGTGCAGAAGAATGTGAGCCAGGACTGGCCTCAGTGCCTCTGCTAGTGCTTTTGGTGATATTTCTGGAGATGGTGGCTGCTTGGCAACCAACCCCCCACCCCTGGAAGATTAGAGAGTAAACTGTCTAGGACCATTCAGCAAGGAGTGACCATTGTGAATGTGCTCAGTGTCATTTAAGAACTGTACCCTCTAGTAGGGTCTTCCTGTAAGACATCGTAGCCATTTCAGCTGATGTCTGCTTTTCCCTTACTACTACAGAACACTAAACCTTTCACAGGTCAGTCAGATTGTGTGTGATAGCCAAGCCAGAAGGGGAACAGATGGCTATCAGTGTGGCAAGGTCACGTGGAACTACAGAACAGGAAAGGAAGCCTTACCACCCAGTTTCTCCTGGGTCAGAAGGCCAGTCATGACTTCCAGGTATTGATATTCCTGGCTACCAGTCCCAAAGAATGCTTTGGGATCAGACTTCAGGGAACTTCCTCTTGGGTGAGATCGAGGACTCTCTCTCTCTTGGTTAAGCTGAATTAGCTCACTCCCAATAGTAGACCGCCATCAATCTATATTATCTGGTATATGTTCTCCTATATACACTTTCTCTGGTTTCTGTTTTGCTATGATTTGGATAAATGGGTTTCTTTGATTATTGCTGTGTGTGTGTAGGAGTCAAGCTTTAGATAGAAATCACGGGATCTTGCTTCACTCACTAATGAAACAGCCATCAGAAGCTAGCCTGCACCTGCACATCACACCCCCTAGACTAACAATGTTTAACGGAACAGATAGATATAATTCTAGCCCAGTCCCCCCTCTCTCTGAGGAGAAAAGAGTGGTGTCATCTCTAACCTCTGGATTCTCTTGCTGGCAGCAATTACAGCATCCCTTAAAGAAGGTGAGAAGAGGAAGGACTAGAGATGTCTATTCTGCCTCCCTTCAAGCCATACAATGCCATCCCCACGCTACCTGTGTAGAACAGCCCTTGTACCATACAGTCCTACTTCTCACCCAGCGGCCAGTTCCCCAAAGTCTCTTGCTTAATAAACTAGCTATAGGGACATTATGGAGACTGCCTGCTCCTTTCTTGTCAGCTTCTCCTCAGAGTTTTTTCCTTTAACAACCAGGTGACGTGAGATTGGCATCTTGCCATTTGAAGCTAGAAGCCAGAAATCCCCAAAGTCCAAAGAGACTCAGCAACTCAAAGAAAACTCAAATAAACAGCACACTAGAAACAGCTGAAGATAACTCCAGAGCTCTCTTATCTCCCCTTCCCACCAATTCTACTCCGCTCTTATGCAGGTGGGCGACATTGATTTCCACCAATAAGGAGAGAGTATCATACCATTGGATGTTGGGATTGGGGTTACACCTACAAAAGAGGACTTAAGCTGTCCACAGGCCTGATTGGCCCATGCTGCCCTGGTTATCTAAGGGTATAAAAAGTCCACACTGAGATAAAAAAGGGAAAAAAAAGAAATTTGCATGATAACTTTTTTCTATATTTAAAAGGAATAGCAAGTTCTACATAAACAATTTGCAGTTTCATGTACAATCATCTTTTATCTTACTATGTTATGGAAATGCTTGTTTTACTCCATAATTTAAAAATAAAATAAATAACTTTTTTCAAGGTCCCACTCTGGTGGGGCTACGGCCCATCTAACTTTGTAGATTTCTGAAGACCGTCAAAGTCACTACACTCTGCCCCATTGTTGACCAAATGCATTTCCATATAGAGATGGGAGGGAAGGCATTTCCAGAGAAGCTAATTACCACTGAATCCCTGCTGCATATTTTTGCTGTGTTAGGGAAAAGTAAACCCCCTTTTGTTAACTGTTTAATAACTTGTGATTTCTTGAACTTATTTGTCAGAAGAGTAGACCTAAACTAAGAGAATGCTGGCTTTAGGCCCTCTTTAACAAAGGGAATGATAGGTTAGGAAGAATGGATGAGAAAGACTAGATGGGAGTGAGTTCTGGATGGAGAAAGTTAGCCCTGACAGCTGTGATGTCCTCTGTAAATACATTTTGAAGATCTTAGTAGATCTGCATGCAAAGTAAACTCAGTAATTCTCTTTTCTATATTCTCCCACTAGTTACTGGCCAAGTCCTTTTTGTAAAACCTGCTCTCTGTCTTCAGCTAATTCAGGAATAAAGGCTTTTGCCCACATCTCAGCCAAAAGATCTGGAGTAATCAATGTTCCATAGACCTACTCTGTGCTAGGACTAGTGGCATCTCCTTCCCCCAGTAGCTCTAAAGTATGCACAACCTCATGGAAGTTGGCCTGGGGTTTACCTTCTGGCATTAACCCTTTTCATACTAAAGGTGAGGGGGATGGCTTTCTTTATATTGCTATTTTTGTCTCATGTCATAGGCTCCTGACCCCTCTTGTAGGCAGTGAGGTCTATCTTTGCAGGATCTGCCCCTGTCCAGGATTTTGCCCCACAATCCAACTTGTGTGGTTGTACACAGTCATATGCAAGTGTAATATAAATAGTGTGTATGTGTATGTGTGCTTATGTATCACTATCTGGGTGTATTACTATGACTACATTATGTTGTGGGAACATGTAGACAGGGTAATGGGACCAGGTGTAAAAGGCGATATTGCCTGGAATATCTGCTCCTGTAGAGTTGATCAGTTCTATGAAGACCTACAACATCTTCTACAAATAACACCAAAAACAGATCTCACATGCATCATAGAGGATTGGAATGCTAAAGTAGGAAACCAAAAGATAATTGCAATAACACGCAGGTTTGGCGGGGGAGTAGAAAAGGAAGCAGGGCAGTGACTAATAGAGTTTTGTCAAGAGAAGTCACTGCTCATAACAAACACTCCTTTTAACACCCTAAAAGTTGATTCTACACGTGGAAATCACCAGATGATCAATACAGAAATCAGATCGATTATATACTTTGCAGCCAAAAGTGGAGAAGCTCGGGGCAGCTAGGTGGTGCAGTGAATAGAGCACCGGCCCTGAAGTCAGGAGGACCTGAGTTCAAATCCGGCCTCAGACCAAACACTTGACACTTACTAGCTGTGTGACCCTGGGCAAGTTACTTAACCCCAACTACCTTAAAAAAAAAAGTGGAGAAGCTCTATGCAGTCAGCCAAAACAAGTCTGGGTCCACCTGAGGCTCAGATCATGAGCTTCTTATTGCAAAATACAGACTTGAATTGAAGAAGGTCAGGAAAACCCTCAGACCATGTAGCTATGAGTTAAATAACATCCCTTATGAATATGAAGTGGAGGTGATGAATAGATTTAAGGGATTAGATCTGGTAGGTAGAGTGCCTGAAGAACTATGGACAGAGGTTTACAATATTGTACACGAAGCAGCAACAAAAAACATCCAAAAGAAAAAGAAGAGCAAGAAAACAAATGGCTGTCTGATGAGGCTTTACAAATACCTGAGGTAAGAAGGAAAGGAGAAAGAGAAAGAGACACCCAACTGCATGCAGAATTGTAGAGAAGAACAAGGAGACATAAGAAGGTTTTCTTAAATGAGCAGGGCAATGAAACAGAAGAAAATAACAGAATGGGAAAGACAAGATATTTATTCAAGAAAATTAGACATCGCAAGAGAAAGTTCATGTGAAAATGGGCATGATAAAAAACAAAAACGGCAGGGATTTGACAAAAGCAGAAGAGGCATTCAAAACACACAAAAGAAGTATAGAAGAAAAATTTTCACTCTATGGTGTGGTTACTGACCTACAGCCAGATATCCTGGAGAATGAAGTGAAGTGAGCCTTAGGAAGCATTACTGACAATGAGGTTATTCTAATAGGTGACCGAACTCCAGCTGAGATACTTAAAACCCTAAAAGATGATGGTGTTAAAGTGCTTCAATCCAATTCAGCAAATTTGGAAAACACAACAGTGTTTTCCAGTCCACTGGACTGGAAAAGATCAGTTTATGTCCCAATGCTAAAGAAGGGCCACGGCCAAGAAAAGTTCAAATCACTGAATAATTGTGCTCACTTGACATGCCAGCAAGGTAATACGTAAGATTCTGTAAGCTAGGCTTCAGCAATATGTGAACTGAGAATTACCAGAAGAGCAGGCTGGTTTTCAAAGAGGCAGGGAACTAGAGACCAAATTGCCAATATTCACTGGATTATGGAGAAAGCAAGGGACTTCTGAAAAAAACCATCTACTTCTGCTTCACTGACTACACTAAAGCCTTTGACTGTGTGGATCACAACAAAATGTGGCAAGTCTTCAAAGAGATGGGAATACCAGATCATCTTACTTGCCTCCTGAGGCACATGTATGCAAATGTTAGGGATGAACATGGGAAAAGGACCCACATGTACAAAAATATACATAGCAGCTCTTTTTGTGTTGGCAAAGAATTGGAAATTGAGAGGATGCCCATCAATTGGGGAATGGCTGAGCAAGTTGTGGTATACGAATGTAATGGAATACTATTGTGCCACAAGAAATGATGAGCAGGCAGACTTTAGAAAAACCTGGAGACTTGTATGGTCTGATGCTGAGTGAAGTGAGCAGAGCCAAGAGAACATTGCACACAATAACAGCCACTTTGTGCGATGACTCATACTGATATACTTAACCCTTCTTAGTAATACAAGAATCTAAGACACCTCCAGAGGCCTCGTGATGTAAAATGCTATCCACATCCAAAGAAAGAACTATGGAAGTTGAATCGCTATCATTTTTTTTCCTCTTCTGTAGAGTTTTCGTTCCTCTTTCTAATGGTTCCTGCTGCTTGTTTTAATTTTTACTTACAACTTCACTAATGTGAAAATATGTCTAATAGGAATGTAAAGGTATAGCCAATATGAGATTGTGTGCTGTCTTGAAGAGGGTGGTGGGGAGGATGGGGAAGAAGACTTTAAACTTTTTTTTGAAATTTAAAACGCATGGAAGTGATTGTTGATAAATCAAAATAAATTAACAAAATTGTTAAAAAAAAAAAAAAGAAATGAACATGGAACAACTGATAGGTTTTAAAATTGTAAAAGGAGTACAATAAGGCCGTATGTTGTCACCTTATTTATATAACTTACATGCATAGTACATCACGTGAAATGCCAAGCCAAATGAATCAAAAGTTGGAATTAAGGTTGTTGGAAGAAATAGCAACAATCTCAGATATGCAGATGATACCACTGTGGCTGCAAAAAGTGAAGAAGAATTTAAGAAGCCTCTTGATGTGGCTGAAAGAAGAAGAGTTTAAAAGCTGGCTCAAAACAACTTAAGATCTTGGCAACTGGACCCATCACTTCCTGGCACACAAAGGAAGAAGAAATGGAGGCAGTGTCAGATTTTATATTCTTCGACTCAAAGATCACTGCAGACAGTGACTACAGCCATGAAATTAAAAGATACTTGTTCCTTGGAAGGAAAGCTATGGCAAATCTGGACAGCATACTGAAAAGCACTGACATCACCTTGACAACAAAGGTCCATACAGTCAAAGCTATGACTTTTCCAGCAGCTATGTATGGCTGTGAGAGTGGGACTGAGTGCTACAGAATCAAAGCTTTCGAATCGTGGTCCTAGAGAGGACTTTTGAGAGTCCCCTGGAGAGCCAGGAGATCACATCAGTCAATACTTAAAGAAACTAAATCAGGCTATTCACTGGAAGGTCAGATACTGAAGCTGGAGCTTAAACACTTTGTCCATATAATTAGAGGATGGGACTCATTGGAAAAGACCCTGATGCTGGGAAAGACTGAAGGCAAAAAGAGAAGAGGATGACGGAGGATGAGATGGATAGATAGTGTCATGGAAACGACGAACATGAACTTGCATAGACTTTGAGAGACAGTGGAGAATAGACAGGCCTCCCATGTGGTCACAAAGAAGCAGACACAACTGAACAACAACAAAAGAAATGGACCAGAACAGCCCTTCCAGTTCTCAGATGTTGTCATTCCAAGACTACCTCTACAAAGCTGGGAAACGACCCACAGACTTATCTGCACTCTTATCCCATCCCACTTAATGATGGAAAGAGAAGCTATAGTTTCAGAAGGAGTTACAGAACCAGAGACAGTGGGGTTTGGGAGCACCTGAAGATTATCACTATTCAAAGCTGCCTGCTAAACTCATGAAGAAGAGACTCCCCCCACCCCTTCTGTATTTTTAGTGAGAAGTATAGAAGCATTTTTATGAAACAAATTTACAAATCTTATATCAAGTTACTCCACTTGGGGGCTAAGGGTATCTGACAGATGAATCATCAAAGATAGCCTGGATGTAGCATGGTACAACAGGTACCCAAGCTTGGGGTCCAGGTGGAAAAGCTAGCAAAAGCATAAAAACATTAATATAAAAGAGTAATAAACTGCTTACATTCCTATACTCTCATTGCCCTCCATCCAACCTTTGATCTCTATTGTATCAAAAGGGAATGTTTCAGGGGCAGCTAGGTAGTGCAGTGGATAGAGCACAGGCCCTGGATTCAGGACGACCTGAGTACAAATCTGCCCTCAGACACATAAGACTTACTAGCTGTACGACCCTGGGCAAGTCACTTAACTCCAATGCCTAGCCAAAAAAAAAAAACCAGGGAATGTTTCAAAGTTTCTACTTCCTAGGCATCAGTTTCCCTTTCCCAGATGTTCTATGGTTTTCTAGGCTTTTAGTTCTCATACCTTTGCTCTCCCAATGATCTCTACTCCCTGCACCACTTTGTAATCAGCTGCTTCCTTGTCCCTGTGTCCTCATTCCTAGGGTTATAAATCTGTAATTCCTCATCTCTTTCTCCTTACTTGTCTGCCAATGGGGCCGGGGAAAGCATCGAACAGTGGGACTCCCCACCCACTGCCCTTTAGTCAAGGCACTAAATAAGATCCTTCACCATGACCTGATCAGTGCAGATGGTTACCCTCGGTTAGTCCGGGTGTAGATTCAGGAATTACATAAAATTTCAGAGACATCAAAGGCTTCTCATAATATCCACTTAGTTCCTGGTTTCTTTTCCTGGAGTGCTCACTTTTCCAGACACTTCTGAGGGTGACGGGACCAGACTGAAGTGCACAAGGGCCAAGCAGAATTGGAATCACTGGGGAAGGAGATGCTGGCCTTCTGGCTCCTGCCTCTTGTACTGCAGCTCCCACTTTCCCAGTTCATTGCTGCTCAGACAGGTGAGTGGGCTTCCTTTCCTCAATTCCCAAGCCTCAGATGTCTCCACTCCCCACAAGTGCAGTCTTTGGTGAGGCAAAAATTAGTGCTGGAGACCTCTCCCTACAAATCAGCACACTTCTTCTTAGGACCCTCTTTTTCCCCTTACTCTTCTCTCCCTCCCTCTCCATCATTACCCTCTCCCCGTTTTAATATTTTGACACCCTCATTCTCCTTCCCGTCCCAAGCCCCTCTTCTCTCACTCTCAGACCTCCTCTTTCTCTAAGTCTTTCCAGGCACTTCCTCCACCCACCCACCCCCACACCTTTCCCATTTTCCCTCTCCTCTCCCCCACCCGTGGTTTCCTTCTTAGTTGCCCCTTCATGTTCCTTTCTGGTACAGTGGAATCAGCACTAACTCTGCGATCAAAGAACAAGGGTTTGAGATTATGTGGAAAGAATGATGCCATGACCTGGGGCTCATGACAGAGTAGCTTTGGAGTCACAGGATGTGGGTTCAACTCCCACTTCTGGTGCTTCCTATCTGTGTGACCTTGCACGAATCACTTACTCCTTCTAGTCCTCAGTTTTCTCTTCATAAAAATGAAGGGTTTGGGCTAGAAAACCTCTAACAGTCCCCATCTAGTCCTAAATTTGTAGTCTTATGCTACATCCTGCCTCTGGGGCTTACTATCTGCCTAGCCTTCATGAAACATTTAACACCACTTCTCTCCTCTATAAAATAAGATTAGACTGGATGATCTCTGGGATCCCTTTTGCTTCCAGAGCTATGATTCTTGTGATCTGATCCCCTTTCTTTACTCCCTTCTTCTCCTTTTTCCTTCTCTATACCTGAAATCTCCTTAAAATGACAATCAAGGTATGTTGGACCTCTGCTTTCTGAGTCATGCCCTGCCTCTTCTAGGACCACCCCTTAGCACAGTTGCCCATCTCAGTGGGGAACCGAAGAAAACAAGTGGGTCACACCTCGGATTCAGGCTCAGCACCAGTCTTGGCTAGGGCAAGAAAGAATGGGGTAGAATGGAGTGATTCCCTTTGCCCCATGAGAGTTTAATTTTTTTTCTTTCACTACCTCCCCCACATAGTCTATCTTTCTTGGGGTTTCCTTTTCACTACCAGCCTCAGAGGTAGAAGGGAAGGGGGAAAGGAATAAGAATTTACACAGCACCTACTATGTCACTGTGCTAAGCGCTTTTTACAAATACTCTCTTTTGATCCTCACGACAACCCTGGGAGAGAGGAGTGTTATTATCCCCACTTCACAGTTGAGGAAACTGAGGCAAACAGAGGTTAAATGACTTGCTCAGGGTCACACAACTTATCAAGTGTCTGAAGTCAATGCTTTATCCACTGCATCACCAGCAAGCTGCCTCTTCACAGAGGCAGAAGAATCAAGGAGTAAGGTAAGGAATAGGAGTCAGGTTGTTGGGGTCTGAGAGATTGAGACCCCTCAAAGACTGGACTACAGGATGGGGTCATCTGGAATAAATTCACAGACTGAAGCATTAAGTCAAGTTGGCAAAAAGTTTATTGCTATGCTTTCAGTGAGCAAGAATTCTTAAGGAACCTGCGACCTTAGAGGGGTACAGTTAAAGTTCATATAGCATAAAATATAATAAAATATGTGTCAAATATGCTAACTAGGTGATTCAGGGTGGGATGAGGGAGTTGATAAGAAGTAGTCAGGTCTTAAAGCAACATGTACTTCTTATACCTACTGCATACGCATTTTACCCAGAGATTACTGGGAAAAGCCCACAAGGGGGGCCACATGGAGGTGTGGTTTTAGGCCTACTACATCACTAAGTTAATTAAATAGAGTTCAGGGGTAACTGAAAGTTGTTCAGTCTGCCACCAGTCAATGTCTTGTGTGACAAGATAGATGTAGAGAATATCCATATGTGTTAGGTCTAGAATATAGAAAATGAGGAGTCCAGGATGTAGATAATGAGGTAGGATGGTAGTATAGATAGTCCAGTGGGTAAGAATATCTTTATGACCCAGGGCAAAGCCACTTCAAACTAATAATGCCTTCAGGTGCTGTTTGTAACTGCACCAGGGAAAGGGATAAGGGTCTTGCTGGGGCCCACTCATGAGTAATTGCTAGGCACAGGGTCCTCGGGCTGGGAAGAAACTGCCAGAGGCAGTGTTTCTGAGACTAGGGAGAACTTGGGGTCCAAGTACAAGCACCAGCACCCAAGCACCCCATCATTCCCCCCTTAAACAGATGAGACCCAAAATCTTTTGGGGTAGTCCAAGAACCCACGCTTTACTATTCTTAGGTTGGGGGTGCCTGGTTTAGTAATGCTGAAAATGGTCAGAGGTGGTGCCAAAAATGCAAGGGAGCACACATCAAAATCTTCATAAAGATGTTAAACACCGGGTAGCTAGAACAACAGTCCTGGGCTCCTGCCAAGTAGTGGCATTTTGGGCTGGGAAGAAACTGCCAGAGACAGTGTTTCTGAGACTAGAGAGAACTTGGGGTCCAAGTACACACACACGCACCCAAACCCAAGCACCCAAGCATCCCATCAGGGTGACATCATCATAAGAGGTCTGGGAGAGAGGATACAGCTTTGGGAGGTAGGAGTTGGTTGCATCAGACCCCTCAAACATGTTGCCCCCTCCAAGACTAGGTATTCTCTGATGCCTCCTCCCACATGGAAGGAGCAGGGTAAATCAGAAAGTACAGGAAAAGATCAAAGCAGAGTTTACTTCCTAGAGCTAGAGTCACTTCCAGATGAGCTGTTATCAGTCCTGTAACTATCTGGACTTTGGCCCTTGGACCAGCTGGTGAGATAGAGAAGAAATGAATTGTTGGGTGTGCCCCATTCCTTCCCAGCACCCACCCAGAGCCCCAAGTCTGTGAGGCAGGCCTACAACAAACTTGTTTTGGGGTCTACTAGTATTTGTCTTTATTCAACTCCTGGAGTGAAAGGTCACCGACCATCACATACATACTGATTTTCTTTCCTCCCACGTTAACAAAACTAGTATCAAGGCACCAAAGACAAACTTTGAACAGGAGGCAGACATCATGAGAGTTGGGGAATTTGAAGAACTGGAAGGGGAATGGGGCCTCTGCTGAGGTGGAAAATGTTGTGATTCAGAAGCTGAACTTACTGGGCAGGGAGGGGAGAGAAAAGAGACCTGGAAGTCCATAGGTGATAGTAACAAGGATCCAGGCAGGAGGGATCAAAATTTAAAGGAATATAAATCACTGCTGAGTGATGATGGCAGAAAGAGGGTCTCAAAATAACATTCAGGAGCAAGGAACATGCCAACTCTTGTTCCTGGCCCTGCGTGTCAGTAATATGAGAAAAGGAACAAGCCAACTTTGGATAGGATAACCGGAAATGTGCAGAAAGCTGGGCTTCAGTGAGCACTGGAAGATGGAAGGATTACAGCTATGATTAAATGTATGGCACAGGAAGGGACCAGAGAATTCATTTCGTCTAAGCCAGAGGTTAAGTTACTTTCCCAAGACCACAGAGATCTGTCTTGGTGTTGAGCCATTTCAGTCATGTCTGACTCTTTGTGACCCCATCTGGGGTTTTCTTGGCAAAGACACTGGACTAGTTTGCCGTCTCCTTCTCCAGCTCATTTTACAGATGAGCAAAATAGGGCAAACAGGGTCAAGTGACTTGCCCACGGTCACACAGCTAGTAAGTGTCAAGTGTTTGGTCTGAGGCCGGATTTCAACTCAGATCCTCCTGACTTCAACACCGGTGCTCTATCCACTGGGCCACCTAGCTGCCTCTATGTGCATCTTCTAAGGCAGAGAGCCAGCCTTGGAGTCAGCAAGACCTGGGTTCACATCCCAACTCAGACACATCCTCAACCTCTCAGTGGCCCCAGACAATTCTTCTGAGACTTAAGTTTCAGAACAGATACAGAAAGGGAACGCTGAAATCACAACTCAGGTTAAAAAAAAGAAACCTAACACTTGCAGCTGACCTCTCCCCACAGCTTCCAACCCCAACTCTACTCCACTGGAAAGGAAAGGGAAAAGAGGAAACAGGAAGGGCTAGGAAGTGGGAAAAACAGACTGGGTAAGATAGGGTCAGAACCCAAGAAGGGATTCACCACCTGTCAGTCCAAGAGGACGCTTTAGTGCACTATCCCGAGACACTCAGGACATTGCTAATGATTCAGGTTGGGCTCAATCAGACTGTGGGGCAACCAAGTGCAGATGCTATCAAAAGTCTTAGATGATTTCCCTGGAGCAAATTCCAGAAGTCAGGGCACACATACCCACTGGAATCTATCAGAAGTCACATAGATTTCTCTCCAGAGACACACAGATTTTCCATATTCCCATCCAGAGCTTGGAGGAGCCAGGGACCACTAGGAAATGCCCATGGGAAACTCTAGAAAGGCACAGTGTTAGGTGCAAATTTTACTACACCTCTATGGGGGTGTATTGGCCCCCCTGCATTTCTTACTCCCCACCACTCTCTATGCTCCCCATTACCCATTCCTAGATAGTCAGCTATCTAGGGAGAAAGTGGGAAGAAGGCGGAGAGGGGTAGCTCTTGGCCCTCTCTTTCCCATTCTAAGCAGGGATTATGATGGCTTCTCTCTTGTCATCCTGGGGGGGTCGGTCTAAGGAATAAATGAGATGATAATTGAGAAAGAACCCTTACAGATGGCAGCTGGGTGATATGAGGAAACAGGAAAACCAAACACTTTCTGTTTTACTCTGTTGCCCCCTGCTTCTCCCCCCACCTCAGCCCCACCCTGTCGTGGCTGCCTTTCACCCCCCCCCATTGCTGTGGTGGCTGGCTGTCCCTAGTAATCCTCCTTTTACCTGGATGCTCCTTTGGTTCTCTTAGCTATTCAAGGCACAAGTTAGATTTTACTAGCAAATAAAGGCAAAAAACCCAAAAACCCAAGCTTCAAGAGAAGAGACCTTGAAAAGAACATTAGTATCAGCCTGGATCAATTCAAGAAAACACTGACAAAATAAGCCTAGAGAGGAGAAATGACTTGCCCAAGGTCATAAAATTATAAGTAGCAGCTTAATAAATGTTTATTGATTGACTGACTGACATGCCAAGCTAGGTCCAATTAAACATTTTACACCCATCCTAGGCTAGGCAGTTCTGAGCACTTCCCCAGAGGAGCAGTTCATCTCTACTGCCTCTCCCAATCAGGTAGAGCCATAACCTGGGTTTGCCACAAAGGTCTGAAATTTAGAGGGTTCTGACATCAAGCATGGGTTTTCAATAGGAAGAACTAATTCATTTTAGTGCTTTAGCAAGAATAATCACTTTAAATTGGGATGTTATCACTGCCCTCATCCCCAAGCCTTATTCCAAGGATCTCTTTCCTAGATGGCCTGCCCTGCTTCCTCCCCAGCAGCCCAGGGACTCTGACTCCTCCCCACGAGGCTTTGTGTGCTGAATTGCTTTTCACCATCACTCCAATGGCCCTGCTCCACTGAATTTACCTAGAAAAATTGACTTCAAGGCCTCCTTTTGGGTGCTGGTCACTGGTGCTAGAATCACTAGCTATAGCTCCAGGAAAACGTTCCCCAAAGCCCCTCCCAACCTAGGAATGTCACTGGGTACAGTGCAAATGCAATCCCAACCTAGCACCCATACAGTACCCTCCAGCAGGTCTTCTTCACAGGTCTCTACTCTTTCTTTCAGGGCTTGATGAGAAAGGAACCATCTGGGACTCAGGAGGGTGTACCTTTTCTACAAACCTTAGTGCCTCCGAGTGCCAGTGGCAGAAGGCACCCTACAACTTCACAGGTGAGGCCAGCTGCATCCCTGGAGGGAATAGGACTCTCTCCAGGCAAGGGATAGGAACTCAGAGAAACCAAGAATCACTCCCTCCTACTGTGTAGGAGCCCAAATTACAACACCCATGACTTGGTAACAACATGAGCTTGGACTTTTTATTTTGGATTGGACCCGTTCCTTGACATAGGGAAATTGAGGCAGACATTCCCTCTCCTAACACAGACTGGCACCTCTCTGCCTTAGAGGGCTGCCCAGGGCACTGCCCAGGGTCACAGAAGAGGGACTTGTCTCAGGTCTTCCTGAGTCTGAGGGAGCCTTTGGTCTTGGCCATGTCTCAGTGTAACTGAGTAGATTATAGCCATTACATTCCAGTCAGGAAAGCTGCTCAGGAAAGATGCCCCAATCTCCTATTAATTTTTTTCTAGGAAGGAGGTCAGAACTGGTGATTTCCCCAGTGTGGGGAACTCCTAGTGAGGAAAGTCACTCTACTGAGGGACTGCAGAGCAGTAATCATCTGTACATTTACTCTCTTGGAGAGTCACCTGGAGAACTGAGAGGTTAAGTAATTTGCTCATGGTAACACAGCTAGGATATGCTGGAAGTAGGACTTAGTCAAAATCAGGCTCCAAAGCTGGCCCTCTATCTGCTATACTAGATACCTCTCCATTGAATTTGAGAAACTTTTCCTATTAAGTCGATTAAAGTTTATCAATTGCCAAAGAAAGCTAACACTTTAACAAGGAGCTGCACTTTAGATTGGTGTTTCTCTTAGTGGATTTTGGGAGAAACAAGTTCCAGTTCTATCTCTCCAATTTTTCTTGCCATCCAACTTTCTTCTCTATTCCCACTGGCACATCCTAGCATAGGTCTTCCCTATCATGTGGTCTTATTTAGGTCTGAGAGGTTGAGACCCCTCAACTACCAAAATATAAGACAGGGTCATGTGGGATGCATTCACAGACTCGAGCATTCTTGAAGTCAAGGTGGCAAAGATTTCTTGTTACGCTATACAGCGGGCAGAGGTCCTTAGGGAACTTGCAACCTAACAGAAATGATGCTGAAGCTTAGGAAAAGTAGTGAACTTTGTGGCAAGTATGCTAATTAGGTGATAACATACAACTATGTCATTCACTACTGGAAACCAAGGGGGGGGGGGAGTCCCTAAAGGGTATATTTTGTTCTGTTATATCCATAACAAGATAGTTTCACGAATTGATTTCTATA
Source organism: Phascolarctos cinereus (assembly GCF_003287225.1). Lineage (NCBI taxonomy): Eukaryota > Metazoa > Chordata > Mammalia > Diprotodontia > Phascolarctidae > Phascolarctos > Phascolarctos cinereus. The sequence continues at coordinate 251,477,777 of NW_027555958.1, read as the reverse complement.
ATGTGACCTCTGGATCATACATGATAACTGTGGGAATCAGTATATGATAGTTTTGTTGATACAAGGGAAATTCGACAAAAGTCAGCTTGTTCTTAAACCAGGGAGAGATATTTTGCCTCACTGGGCCCACTCATGAGTCATTGCCAGAAATAGGGTCCTTGGGGTGCACGGAAACTGTCAGTGATAGTGTTTCTGAGGCTAGGGAGAAATATGGTCTTGGAAGTGGGGTCCAAGTACAAGTACCCCAGCACTTTATCAGTCAGACTACTACAGGAACCTTCTAATAGATCTTCCTCCTCTACTCTCCCCAACTTTGATCCTTCTCTGATACCACTGCCCAATTAACTTTCCTTATGCATAAATTTGGTCACTGCTCCTCTGCTCAAAGTCCCTCAGTGGCTCCCTATTGCACAACAAATAAACCACAACCTCCTTTCCTGGCATTTGTTGTGCTTCATCATCCCACCTTCTGGTTTCATTTCACACCACTCCCCTACGACTTTACATTCTAGCTAAAATGGACTGTCCTCTGAACACACCCCATGCATTCCACCAGTTATATGAAATCTTTGTTCAGGCCTCTCCTGATTAATAAGGCAAACTCAAAAAGAGTAAGTTAAAAGTATTTTATTCAACACAGCAAGGGAGTAAGCATCAGGCAGACTGGCCTCCTTCTTTTTAGAGACAGGCATAAGCAACTTCCACAGAAGGACAGAGGTATTTTGATTGCAGCACATAATCATGAGATGGGATTAGTGTCCCCACTCTTTTCCTAACAAAGGGAAGACCCAGACAACTGGGCTGGACAATAGGTAGGTTAGAAAGTGGATCTGATAACTCTCCAAATATTCTCACTGCTACAGCTCAGAGGAGGGTTTAGATTAAATCTTTGTTTCTCCAGGGGACAAAATTATGATAAAAGAGAAGTTAGGAGGGAACAGACTTCAGTTTGCTGTAGAGGAATTTGCATTTTTGGATCTTAGATCCAGCTCCAGTGTTCTCTATAAGAGAATGACTAGGGTAGGAATGAGAGGTGGGAAGGTGGGAGGAGGGCTTGGCACCATAGTGGGTATAGCTGCACAGCAGCTCCAGTACCAGGGCCATCAGGCAAAAGGCCTACTTCAAGTCTTGGCTATACAGCTAACTGAGAGCAATTACCAGCTGTGAGGCCTTGATTCCATACTCCTTGTTGTAACCTGCTGTTGTTTGTGCTTCATTCTCAAAGACGACCAATGACATCAGGAAGGTGTGATGTCTTGACATGCAAGTGAATTGGATTTAAGTGAGACAGGGCTGTGCAAAGTCACTAGTCTGACTCTTTCCTCTGGAGCCATCTGAGTCCAGTGGCAAGACATAGATCAGGACAACTGGAGATGGCCCCAGGTGAAGGGGGAGACCTTGGCCTTTTAAGTTAACACTCTTTCCAGGTCTCAGTTTGTCTGAGGGAACACCATTCAGTGATTAAGGCTAAGTAAGAAATGAGGCTAAAATGACCTCTTTTACCTACTCAGAAAAAAACCAACAATCTGGGAGGGGAAGACCCTCAGGGTTTCTGACCCAAACAGAACAATTGCTATTTACATTCACTGGGTGCCATCAAACCCAAACAATGACCAACAGGCTGGGACTCATTACTGCCAATCAGTGAAAGCCAGACTGATTTGAGTTTAAGCCCCAGTAGAGTAGCCCCATTGGAATTCAAATGGCCTTTCTCAAAGCCTGGTTTAACAGGGCTCTATTTAAAGACATTTATATTCCTTTCTGTATAGGTGCGCACCCACAGGTAAGTGTATGCTTCCCTATGTGGAGGGAGGGAAGGGAAATAAGGAAATATAAGGGAAGGGAGGGAGGGAGGAAGGGATGAGGGAAGATAGGAGGGAAGAGAAAAAGGAAGGAAGGAAGAAGCCTAGACACCTGATAATGGCGGCTGTCCAAGTTCTTTAAGGGCTCAGGCAGCCCAATGTGCTTCCCTGCTTCCTTAATGAATAAAAGGCCCATACTGGAGGGGAAGTTGAAGTATATAGCTTCATTATGACCCCTCAGGGGAATCCCTACATGGCTGTTTGGTTTATTTGCTGATTCTCAAGGAGGAGCCAGGTAGGGTTGTGTTAATCACCTGTGGTTTAACTCAATTCTTACATAAAAATAGACCTTGTTCTATTTGAGGGTCAACCCAGTATTTAACGCATTTATGCAAAAAGTTGAATTTATGATCCTAAAATAACCTGATCTTGTGATTCATTTTCTTTCTTTTGAAAATTAGAATTTTAGCAAAATGATTTCTCAAATGCCCTTCAACTCTAACATCTTACATCTGAGGTATGAAACACCAAAGGAAAAAATATAGGCAACTAGGGAATATATATATTGGAGTAAAACTAGCCGGGAAAAACTAAGTATAGGAAGAAGAAAAATAAAAGGAGGTGAAGGAAAAAAGGCACCAAGGATGACAGATGCATGAATTTATCCAGATTTTCTTGGTTCCACAGAGAACAGACCCACAGAGGACAGTACTGCAGAAACTGGAAATGAGAAGACTGGGGCCAGAGAGGATTTCAGTACTACCCAAGAAACAACATTACCTATTGCTGCCAAAGAGAACATAAAAAAAGAAACAGATTCCACCACCACCACCACCACAACCAATACCACCAGTGTTCCGGGCACAACCACAGCAGCCCCATTAATCCTTAGGATATCAGAAATACACAAATCTTCCCCTGGTTCTACCTCCACCAGCCCCACAGATCGGAGTACAAGCAACTCTGACACCACAACATCTCTGATGACCGAGGTTCTCAACTGCACCCCAGGCACAACACCAGGTCCTACTACGTTCCCAGGCACCACAGCAACAACCACAACTTCTCCTTCCTCCACCTCCACCAGTCCTGGAGATCAGAGAACACTCAGTCTGAAAGTACTACGACTGTGACAACCCAGGCTGTCACCAATACCCAGGGGACAACAGCAGCTGCCTCTACTTTCCAAGGATCTCAGCAATAGCCACAAATTCCGCTGGCTCCACCTGCACCAGCCCGACACATCAGAGTACAACCAACTTTGACAGCACAATGTCTCTCATTACCCAGGTTAGAACCTCCACCCAAGGGACAACAGCACATCCTACTACTTTCCCAGGGACCTCAACAACAGCCACAAATTCTCCTAGCTCTACCTCCAACAGTCCTGAAATCAGAGTACCACTCAGTCTGAAAGTACTATGACTGTGACAACACAAACTTACCACTACACAAGGGACAACAGCACCTGACACTAGTTTCTCAGGGCCTCAGAGAGTCACATCTTCGCAGTGTCCACTTCAACCAGGCCCACAATCAGATTACCACCCAGTCTGATACTACTCTGACTGTGACAACCCAGGCTATCACCACTACTGCAGGGACAACAGCAGCTGCCTCTGCTTTCCAGGAAACATCAGCAACAGCCACAACTTCCCTGGTTCCACCTCCACACTCCCACAGATCAGAGTACAAGCAACTCTGACACCACAACGACTCTGATGACGAGGCTGTCACCTCCACCCCGGGGACAACAGCAGCTCCTACTACTTTCCCAGGGACCTCAGCAACAGCCACAACTTCCCCTACTTCCACCTCCATCAGCCCCACAGATCGCAGTACCACTCACTCTCAAAGTATTACGACTCTGACAACCCAGGCTGTCACCAATACCCAGGGGACAACAGCAGCTGACTCTATTTTACCAGGGACCTCAGCGACAGTGACACCGTCCCCTGCCTCCACTTCAACCAGCCACACAGATCACAGTACCACTCAGTCTGAAAGTACTATGACTGTGACAACCAAGGCTGTCACCGCTACAGAAGGGACCACAGCAGCTGCCTCTACTTTCCCAGGCACTGCAGCAACAGCCACAACTTCCCCCAGCTCCACCTCCACCAGTCCTGGAGGTCAGACTACCACCCAGTCTGAAAGTACTACGACTGTGAAGATCCAGGCTGTCACCGCTACCAAAGAGACAACAGCAGCTGACACTACTTTCCCAGGGGCCTCAGAAACAGTCACAGCTTCCCCTGACTCCACTTCAACCAGCCCCACAGATCAGAGTACCACCCAGTCTGATACTATCATGACTGTGACAACCCTGGGTGTCACCCCTACCAAAGGGACAACAGCAGCTGCCTCCACTTTCCAGGGACCTCAGCAACAGCCACAACTTCCCCGGTTCCACCTCCACCAGCCCCACTGATCAGAGTACAACCAACTCTGACAGCACAACGACTCTGATGACCGAGGCTGAAACCTCCACCCCGGGGACAACAGCAGCTCCTACTACTTTCCCACGGACCTCACCAATAGCCACAACTTCCCCTGGCTCCACCTCTACCAGCACCAGAAACCAGACTACCACCCAGTCTGAGAGTACTATGACTCTGACAACACAGGCTGTCACTAATACCCAGAGGACAGCAGCACATCCTACTACTTTCCCAGGGACCTCCTCAACAGCCGCAAGTTCCACAGGTTCCACCTCCACCAGTCTCACAGATCAGAGTAACACTCAATCTGAAAGTACTACGACTGTGACAACACAGGCTATCAGCGCTACCCAAGGGACAACAGCACCTGACACTACTTTCTCAGGGGCCTCAGACAGAGTCACAGCTTCCGCTGTCTCCACTTCAACCAGCCCCACAAATCAGAGTACCACCCAGTCTGATACTACTCTGACTGTGACAACCCAGTCTGTCACCACTACTGCAGGGACAACAGCAGCTGCCTCTACTGTCCCAGGCACCTCGGCAAGAGACACAACTTTCCCTGGTTCTACCTCCACCAGCCCCACATACCAGAGTACCACCAAGTCTGACGGCACAACTTCTCTGATAACCCAGGCAATCATCTCCACCACAGGGACAATAGCAGCTGCTACTACTTTACCAGGCATCTCAGCAACAGCCCCATCTACCCTTGCCTACACCTTAACCAGCCCCACAACTCAGACTACCTCCCACTTTCACAGTACTACAACTCTGACAACCCAGGCTCTTGCTAATACCCAAGGGACAACAGCAGCTGCTACTACTACTTTCCCAGGGACCTCATCAAAAGCCACAACTTCCCCTAGTCACACCTCTACCAGCCCCAAAGATGAGAGTACCACTCAGTTTGAAAGTACTATGACTGTCAGAACCCAGGCTGTCACCGCTACAGAAGGGACCACAGCAGCTGCCTCTACTTTCCCAGGCACTGCAGCAACAGCCACAACTTCCCCTAGCTCCACCTCCACCAGTCCTGGAGGTCAGACTACCACCCAGTCTGAAAGTACTACGACTGTGACAACCCTGGGTGTCACCCCTACCAAAGGGACAACACCAGCTGCCTCCACTTTCCAAGCGACCTCAGCAACAGCCACAACTTCCCCCGGTTCCACCGCCACCAGCCCCACTGATCAGAGTACAACCAACTCTGACAGCACAACGACTCTGATGACCGAGGCTGTCACCTCCACCCCAGGGACAACAGAAGCTGCTACTACTTTCCCAGGGACCTCCTCAACAGCCACAAGTTCTGCAGGTTCCACCTCCACCAGCCCCACACATCAGAGTACTACTCATTCTGATACTACTATAACTATGACAACCCAGGCTATCACCACTACTGCAGGGACAACAGCAGCTGCCTCTGCTTTCCCAGGAACATCAGCAACAGCCACAACTTACCCTGGTTCCACCTCCACCACTCCCACAGATCAGAGTACAAGCAACTCTGACACCACAACGACTCTGATGACCGAGGCTGTCACCTCCACCCCGGGGACAACAGCAGCTCCTACTACTTTCCCAGGGACCTCAGCAACAGCCACAACTTCCCCTACTTCCACCTCCATCAGCCCCACAGATCGCAGTACCACTCACTCTCAAAGTATTACGACTCTGACAACCCAGGCTGTCACCAATACCCAGGGGACAACAGCAGCTGACTCTATTTTACCAGGGACCTCAGCGACAGTGACACCGTCCCCTGCCTCCACTTCAACCAGCCACACAGATCACAGTACCACTCAGCTGAAAGTACTATGACTGTGACAACCAAGGCTGTCACCGCTACAGAAGGGACCACAGCAGCTGCCTCTACTTTCCCAGGCACTGCAGCAACAGCCACAACTTCCCCCAGCTCCACCTCCACCAGTCCTGGAGGTCAGACTACCACCCAGTCTGAAAGTACTACGACTGTGAAGATCCAGGCTGTCACCGCTACCAAAGAGACAACAGCAGCTGACACTACTTTCCCAGGGGCCTCAGAAACAGTCACAGCTTCCCCTGACTCCACTTCAACCAGCCCCACAGATCAGAGTACCACCCAGTCTGATACTATCATGACTGTGACAACCCTGGGTGTCACCCCTACCAAAGGGACAACAGCAGCTGCCTCCACTTTCCAAGGGACCTCAGCAACAGCCACAACTTCCCCGGTTCCACCTCCACCAGCCCCACTGATCAGAGTACAACCAACTCTGACAGCACAACGACTCTGATGACCGAGGCTGAAACCTCCACCCCGGGGACAACAGCAGCTCCTACTACTTTCCCACGGACCTCACCAATAGCCACAACTTCCCCTGGCTCCACCTCTACCAGCACCAGAAACCAGACTACCACCCAGTCTGAGAGTACTATGACTCTGACAACACAGGCTGTCACTAATACCCAGAGGACAGCAGCACATCCTACTACTTTCCCAGGGACCTCCTCAACAGCCGCAAGTTCCACAGGTTCCACCTCCACCAGTCTCACAGATCAGAGTAACACTCAATCTGAAAGTACTACGACTGTGACAACACAGGCTATCAGCGCTACCCAAGGGACAACAGCACCTGACACTACTTTCTCAGGGGCCTCAGACAGAGTCACAGCTTCCGCTGTCTCCACTTCAACCAGCCCCACAAATCAGAGTACCACCCAGTCTGATACTACTCTGACTGTGACAACCCAGTCTGTCACCACTACTGCAGGGACAACAGCAGCTGCCTCTACTGTCCCAGGCACCTCGGCAAGAGACACAACTTTCCCTGGTTCTACCTCCACCAGCCCCACATACCAGAGTACCACCAAGTCTGACGGCACAACTTCTCTGATAACCCAGGCAATCATCTCCACCACAGGGACAATAGCAGCTGCTACTACTTTACCAGGCATCTCAGCAACAGCCCCATCTACCCTTGCCTACACCTTAACCAGCCCCACAACTCAGACTACCTCCCACTTTCACAGTACTACAACTCTGACAACCCAGGCTCTTGCTAATACCCAAGGGACAACAGCAGCTGCTACTACTACTTTCCCAGGGACCTCATCAAAAGCCACAACTTCCCCTAGTCACACCTCTACCAGCCCCAAAGATGAGAGTACCACTCAGTTTGAAAGTACTATGACTGTCAGAACCCAGGCTGTCACCGCTACAGAAGGGACCACAGCAGCTGCCTCTACTTTCCCAGGCACTGCAGCAACAGCCACAACTTCCCCTAGCTCCACCTCCACCAGTCCTGGAGGTCAGACTACCACCCAGTCTGAAAGTACTACGACTGTGACAACCCTGGGTGTCACCCCTACCAAAGGGACAACAGCAGCTGCCTCCACTTTCCAAGCGACCTCAGCAACAGCCACAACTCCCCCGGTTCCACCGCCACCAGCCCCACTGATCAGAGTACAACCAACTCTGACAGCACAACGACTCTGATGACCGAGGCTGTCACCTCCACCCCAGGGACAACAGAAGCTGCTACTACTTTCCCAGGGACCTCCTCAACAGCCACAAGTTCTGCAGGTTCCACCTCCACCAGCCCCACAGATCAGAGTACTACTCATTCTGATACTACTATAACTATGACAACCCAGGCTATCACCACTACTGCAGGGACAACAGCAGCTGCCTCTGCTTTCCCAGGACATCAGCAACAGCCACAACTTACCCTGGTTCCACCTCCACCACTCCCACAGATCAGAGTACAAGCAACTCTGACACCACAACGACTCTGATGACCGAGGCTGTCACCTCCACCCCGGGACAACAGCAGCTCCTACTACTTTCCCAGGGACCTCAGCAACAGCCACAACTTCCCTACTTCCACCTCCAGCACCCAGATCCAGTACCACTCACTCTCAAAGTACTACGACTCTGACAACCCAGGCTGTCACCAATACCCAGGGGACAACAGCAGCTCCTCTACTTTCCAGGGACCTCTCAAAGCCCAAGTTCCCGTCCACCTCACCAGCCAACAGATCAGAGTACCACTCAGTCTGAAAGTACTATGACTGTGACAACCAGGCTGTCACCGCTACAGAAGGACAAGCAGCACTGCCTACTTTCCCAGGCCTCAGCAACAGCCACAACTTCCCCGCTCCACCTCCACCAGTCCAGGTCAGACTACCACCAGTCTGAAAGTACTACGACTGTGAAACCAGGCTGTCACCCTACCAAAGGACAACAGCAGCTGCCTACTTTCCCAGGGGCCTCAGCAACAGCCACAGCTTCCCCTCCACTTCACCAGCCCCACTCAGAGTACACCAGTCTGACAGACACGACTCTGATGACCGGGGCTGTCACCCACCAGGGACAACAGCAGCTGCCTCCACTTTCCCAGGACCTCACCAGCCACAACTTCCCCCGGTCCACCTCCACCAGCACCAGAACCAGACTACACCCAGTCTGAGAGTACAACGACTCTGACAACCAGGCTGTCACTACCCAGGGACAACAGCCGTTGCATCTACTTCCCAGGACCTCACAATAGCACAATTCCCTGCCTCCACCTCACCAGCACAGATCAGACGTACCACCAGTCTGACAGCACAACTTCGCTGATAACCCAGGCTATCATCTCCACCCCAAGGGACAATAAATCTGCTATTCCTTTACCAGACACCTCAGCAACAGCCCCATCTTCTCTTGCCTACACCTCAACCAGCCCCACTGATCAGAGTACCACTCAGTCTGAGAGTACTACCACTGTGACAACCCAGGCTGTCACCAATACCCAGGGACAACAGCAGATGCCTCTACTTTCCCAGGGATCTCAACAACAGACACAACTTCTCCTGGTTCCACCTTCACCAGCCCCACAGATCACAGTACAACGAAGACTGACAGCACAACGTCTCTGATAACTCAGGCTATCACCTCCACACTAGGGACAACAGCAGCTCCTACTACTTTCCAAGGGACCTCAGCAACAGCCACAAGTTCTGCAGGTTCCACCTCCACCAGCCCCACAGATCAGAGTACTACTCATTCTGATACTACTATAACTATGACAACCCAGGCTATCACCACTACTGCAGGACAACAGCAGCTGCCTCTGCTTTCCCAGGAACATCAGCAACAGCCACAACTTACCCTGGTTCCACCTCCACCACTCCCACAGATCAGAGTACAAGCAACTCTGACACCACAACGACTCTGATGACCGAGGCTGTCACCTCCACCCCGGGGACAACAGCAGCTCCTACTACTTTCCCAGGGACCTCAGCAACAGCCACAACTTCCCCTGGTTCCACCTCCACCAGCCCCACCGATCACAGTACATCGAAGACTGACAGCACAATGACTCTGATGACCGAGGCTGTCACCTCCACCCCGGGGACAACAGCAGCTCCTACTACTTTCCCAGGGACCTCAGCAATAGCCATAACTTCCCCTAGTTCCACCTCCATCAGCCCCATAGATCGCAGTACCACCCAGTCTGAAAGTATTACGACTCTGACAACCCAGGCTATCACCATTACCCAGGGGACAACAGCAGCTGACTCTATTTTACCAGGGACCTCAGCGACAGTGACACCTTCCCCTGCCTCCACTTCAACCAGCCACACAGATCAGAGTACCACTCAGTCTGAGAGTACTATCACTGTGACAACCCAGGCTATCACCTCCACCCTAGGGACAACAGAAGCAGTCACGAGTTTCCCAGGAACCTCAGCAATAGCCACTGCATTTCCTGGATACACTCAGACCATCCCAACACCTCAGAGTAACTCTGAGCAGGACAGCACAACCCTTTGGACCACCCTGGCTCTCACTTCCTCCCCACTGACAACAGCAACCACTGATTCACCTGGCCCAACAACTAAGGGTACCACCAGGCCAAGCAGCACCACTAGAGGGACCACACTGGCTGCCACCACAAAATCTCTCACCACTCTTTCTTTCACAACTGTTCCAGTCACCACACCATCAACTACCACACCGTGTAAGTGCCTCTTTGGGACCCTTGACTTCTATGTTTCTATTTTCCCTCTGTCCTTTCTTTCATTAATGCCATCCTTCTGTCTACCTCTTTCTTTTTAGAGCTATAATTTCATTTGCAGAGCCACCTCCTCTCCCACCTTCATTTCCCTTCCAGCTCTCTCTCGCTATTACTGCCTAGAACCATCACATATCACTCATTATTATCTATTTTTTTCCCTTTAGTCTTGGCATGCCCTCCTGTAGATATCCATTGATCCTGACATTCACCTATTCTCCAATCCCTTTTTGTTGCTCTTGGCCTTTTTTCTATGAAACTCCATAAATTTCTTCATAAGTGGTTATGGTTCAACCTTCCATTCCCACAAAGGCTTGCACTTTAATGCTTTAATGTCTCCTAAAACGTAGGTGACTATGCATGAACTGGCCTCATGGAGTCCTTTCCTCCTTTTTGTCTCTTCCTGGTCCAGATGCCAAAGGACTGCACCTCTCCCTCCCAATTTTTCCTTCTCTTCATTTGCCTCTCCATCACCTCTTTCACACAATCAGTCAACAAGAAATTCTTAAGCCCTTATTATCTCCTTGGCACTATGTGGGGCATACAAAGAATGGGAAAAATAGTCCCTGCTCTGGAGGAGCTTCCATTCTCATGCGGGACACAATATGTGAATATAACTAGGTATACATATGATATAGCCATAGTTCACAGCAGGCAATCTGGCAGAGGATGATTGTACTTGCCGCTTCTGGGACTGGGAAATACCTCCTGCAAAAAGGAGAATTTGAGCTGAGTCTTCAAGGAAGTCAGAGGAATTAAGAGTCAGAGGTGAAGGGGGACAGCATTCAGGACATGGCAGACAACCAGTGTAAAGGGATAGAGATGGGACATGGAGTGTCCTCTTTCAGGAACAGCAATATAAGTGGATTTTGTCGTTCGTGAAGGGCAGTAAGTGTAACAAGACTGTAAAGGCAAGAAGGAGCTGGTTTATGGAGAGACTGAACTGCCAAACAGAGAGGTTACATTTGATCCTCGAGGTTATGAGCTCACTGAGTAAGGGGTGACAAGGTCTGATCTGTGTTTTAGAAAAATTATCTTGGCAGCTGAGAGACGAATGGATTGGGACGGTGAGAAATTTGAGGGAGGGACAACAGTCAAAAGGCTATTGCAATATTCCAGGCATGAGGTGATGAGGCCTCAACTAGGGTTGTGACCGTAAGAGTGGAGAGAAGAGGACCTAGGTTAGAGATGAAGTGAAGGTGGAAACGAGATTTAGCCAGGGATTCGCTACGTGGGTGTACAATAGCCAAGAGTCAAGGATGATATATTGAGCCTGAGTGACTGGGAAGATGGTGGGGCCTCAATGGTAATACAGACATTTAGAAAAGGAAAGAGTTTTGGGGAAACAATAATGAGTTCTGTGTTGAAATACTGAGTTTGAGATAATTATGGGGCATCTATTTTGAGAGGTCCTAAAAGCAGCTGTCAAACAGGCATGTAGCTGAGGGGCTGTACAGTTGGTTATACAGATTTGCAAATCACCTCTATGGAAATAATTTTTGAACACACAGGAGCTGATGAAATCAAGATGGTGTAAAGCGAAAAGAGATGAGAGCCTACTGTAATGCCTTGGGGGACATTCATGTTAGTGAGCCTAACACTGATGAAGATGAAGCCTGAGAAGAGCCAGCAAATCAGACTGAACAGTGGTCTAACAGAACAGCATCATGAAAACCCAGGAGAGAGTGACCAACAGTGTCAAATGCTACAAAAAATGTTAAGAAAAATAAAGTTGAGAAAAGGCCATCAGATTTGGGGGAATACTGGTAACACTGGAGAGGATGGTTTCAGTTGAATCATGAGGTCAGAAGCTAGATTGCAGAGCATGAGACAAGAGGAAGCAGAGGCTCCAAGAGTTTAGCCATGAAGGGGAGAAAAATTACAGGACAATAGCTAGTTGGAATGGTAGCATCAAGTGAGAGTTTTTTAAGGATCAGGGAGACAAAGGCCTCTTTGAAGATAACAAGGAAAGAGACATTGGAGATTTAAGAAAAAGAATGGGGGTGAGGGGGAAGGAAGGAAGAGAAGGAGGAGGAGGAGGAAGATAGGGCTAATCTGCTACAGAAGTTGGGAGGGGACAGAGGATTGATTCTGGTAAAGAGGACCACCTCTTTATCTGAGACTGGAGTAAAGGGGGAGATACTGAGGGAATATATATGAATGAAAGAAAATGAGGAGGACTCTTTATGTGAGTACTGGAAATGGTGGAAAGTGGTGTTATCAGGAGGAAGTTGTGTCATAAGTCCAGAAAAAGAGATGACTGAAAAAGGAAGAAATTTAAGGTTAAGGAGACTTTATTAGTTACGAAGGAAGCATTCTTCAGGACAGTGGAAGGAGCAGACACATCTGGGGTTTAAGGGATGGGGAGATGGTGATGTGTACATCAATAGCTAGGGGTTCAGAATCACTGGAAAGTGATTCTGGGAAAGTATAAAGTGAGTATAAGGAAATGGGAGTGAGTCCAGGCAAAATATCTTTGACCCTCTCTCTCCATGTCGAAGTCTCACACAGTCTGCATCTCTTTCTCTGGTCTCTTCACTTTTCTCTTCCCCTAAAAACTCATTTTTTTCTCTCCCAAACCTTTTGCTTTGTTCTCCTACCACTTTCTTTCCTCCACTTCTCCCCTCTCCATACTGCATTGAGTATCTTACTTCTTTCAGTGATATGCTTAAATGGAGGTAGTTGGAGTGGAAACTCTTGCATCTGTCCCACTGGTTACAATGGAGAGCAATGTGAGGAGAAGGACATTGTGTGCGAGAATGGGGGCACCTGGGATGGAATCAAATGCATCTGCAGTGTCCTCTTCTATGGCACTAAGTGTGAATTGGTTTCAGACAGCCTTCCCATAGGTAAGCCAAACATCTCTGGGTCTCAGGGCTCTGAGCATAGCTTCATCAACAGCTGAGGTGAGTATAGGGGAGTGAAAGGGGACGAAAGGTACCCGAACAATCCTCAGGGACAAGGTGGAAGGTCACAAAGCACGGGGGATAGAGAGGGTTCATTCTGAATGATTTGTATGCTCATAATCAAGTCCATTTCCACCAGGAACTCCTCCAGAAGAGGTCAATGCTACCGTGGGAGTGAAAGTGACTGTGACCAATATGGAATTTACAAAGGACTTAGAAAACACATCTTCGGATGCCTACAAGAGTTTCGCTGAACTGTTCAAAACACAGGTATAGGATCAATGGGTCATAAGACCACCGGATTTGGCAGGAACCTTAGAGGTCATCTACTACATTCCCTGATTTCATAGAGGGGATCCAGAAGAGTTAAGTGACTTACTTAAGTTAAGTCACTTGCCTAAGGTTACATAACCAGTTAATGGCAGAAACAAAAATTCGAACCAGGACTCCCATAACACCCAGGTCAGTGCTTTATCCATTAGATTCTCTGCCTCCATCTCTTAGTGTCTTTCACTCTGCTCCTGTGTCTCAATCTTACCATTTCAACTAAAACTGAATAGTGGGAGGAGGTCTGCAGCAGGAGTAGGATGATTTAGAGAACTGTCCTGACAACTTATAAGCCATTTTACCTGGACAAGTCACTTCACTTTTATGACTGCCAGTTTGCACCTGGAGTCAGGAAGACCTGCGTTCAAATCTGGCTTCAGATACTAGTTCTGCGACCCTGGGCAAAGCACTTAACCTGTCTCAGCTTCAGCTTTCCTCATCTATAATACATTCCATAGATTCCTCACTTACCTCCCAGAGTTGTTGTGAAGACAAGTAAGATAATATTTGGAAAGTGCTTGGTAAACCTTAAAATGCTATCTAAATCCTAACTATTATTATTGTTATTATTATAGCTTACAAGGTTATTTGGAGAGTCAAATGAGATAATATATATAAAACTTCCTTCTTATTGTTCATTTATTGTTAATAATTCTGGTATATTTCACTGCTTTCCCTCCTACAAGCTGTCTTTTCTTCCTTATTCAGAAAACAAGAATCTTCCAAATTATCTGAATTTTCTCAGTTAATCAACAATCATATACTACTATGTGCTAGGCATGGGAGAGTACTAGTGTAAGATGGGGTGGTGGGAGAGGAAGACTGGCAAATGAAGGCCCATTCCTTCGAGTATGCACACTCAGTTTTAATTCAGCAGTTGTTTATCTCTTTTAATTCCATCATATCTTGATGCTTTTTCCCTTATAAGTTGTCTTTTCCCTCTTAACATTTAGAAAATAAGAATCCTCCAAATTATCTGAATTTTTGAATCAATCAACAAACATTTATTAACTGCCTACAATGTGCCAATTAACTATGAAGTAGTTTGGGAGGAGGAAGAGGATTAGCAGCAATTGGGAAGGAGGGGTCACATAGGGCTTTAAAGGAAGAGACTTTGTAAGCTGAAGGCCAGGAGGTAGTGCTTTCCAGGAATAGGAGAATGACCAGTGCAGAGGAGATGGGAAATGAAGTGTCATGTGTGAGGAACAGGGACAAATTCCATTTGGTTACATAGCAGAATGTGGGAAGGCAAGGGCTGCCAGGTGGCACAGTGGATAGAGTACTGGGCCTGATCTTCCTAACTTCAAATCTGGACTCACACACTAGTTGTATCATCCTGGGCAAGTCACTTAACACTGTTTTCCTCAGTTTCCTCAACTGTAAAATGCACTGGAGAAGGAAATGGCAAATCATTCCAATGTCTTTGCTAAGGAAACCCAAATGGGGTCAAGAAGAGTAGAACACAACTGAAAAACAACTAAACAACAACAGAAAGAGAAGGAATGTTCAAAGATACTGAAATATTAATTGGAACCAGGTTGTGAAGGGTTTTCAAAGTGAAACAGAGGAGTTGATATTTTATCCTAGAGGCAATCAAAAGGTACTGGGGTTGACTGAGTACAAAGGTCAGATCTATGCTTAAGGAAAATTACTTTGACAGTAATGTTTGGGACAGACAGTTGTGAGAGACCTGACAAAGAGAAGGTTTGGCAAAAGATGAAATATATCAGTTGATGGAGAATGAGGGGTCGTGGATAATGTCAAGGTTATGAAACTGGGGGGACTAGAAGAATGGTGGTGTCTTCAACAGAAATAGGGAAGTTTGGAAGAGAGGTGGCTAGCAATGGAGACTGAAGGGATAGTCAGACAGTAGAAGCAAGGAGAATAATGTAATGAAACCCTATACAGGAGAGAGCCTCCCAGGGGAGGGTGGTCAACTGTGTCAAATGCAGCAGATAGGTCAAAAAGAAGGAGGACGTTGAAAAAAGACCACAGATTTGGCAATTTAGAGAGACCTAGTGATTTTTGAGAGGGTAGTTTCAGTTGAATAATGAGGTTGGAAGCCAGACTGAAAAGGGCTGAGGACTGAGGCAGCAGCAGGTGTAAAAACATTTTTGAAAGAGTTTGACAGAAAGGGAAGAGAACTATAAGAAGGTAGTTTGATGGGACAGTAGAGTCTAGTAAAAGCTGTTTTTTGTTTTTAAAAAACAGAGAAATCAGTAGATAAAGAGAGGTTGGAGATTTGTGAGAGAGTGAGGAGATAGATGATTGAGGATATAATTTACTGGAGAAACTGAGATGTGATAGAATGAGGTATACAAGGAAAGAAGCTGGCCTTCGCAGGCAGAAAGGCCACTTCTGTGTCAGAGAATATGGAGAAAGAAGGAGAGAGTAGGAGGTGATATCTAGTTTTGAGATGAAGATCAAGGGAAAAGAGGAAGCTCACAGAGAATGGCCTACATTTTCTCAATAAAGGCTCAGCTAACAGTGATCAAGAGAGGTGTATATGTGGGAGACTTGAGGAGGGAACAGAAGGTTTGGAAAAGCTTCTGTGGAAATTAAGATACGGAATTAATTATGGGGGGGAACAACTGCTTGCTGCAGGAGAGCCTAGCTGATATTGGACAACATGAATGGTAATTGGGATGGAGCTGGAGTATATTCCTCTTCTGGAAGAGACCTGGATTCTCACCTCATGAAGGAATCAGTGGACAGTGGAATAGCAAACTAGTCCTGGCTTGTTTCGGTTTTCCTGACTCACTCATCCTTTCCAGGCCTCCCCACTGCTGGCTCTGGGAGCTCCATTCTTGAAACACACAGGTGGTAGCCCTTGAGGAGGTCAGCTGAACTCAGGGACATCACAAGAATAAAGGGAGGACATTAGGTTAGGTAATGGCAGCATCTGCCTAACCCTTCCATGGAGACATTGCTCTCCCATGTCCTCTATGGTACTTCTGTGCTTTAAACACTTTCTGTCCAGAGTCTACTTTCACACAGGTTGATTCTCATAGGCCTCTGCTAAGAGGAAGGGCTATTTTAGAGAGGGGGAGTGACAGAAAGGGAGTGGGGCTAAAGAATACCATGATTTTGACTATTTAGATAACCCAGTGACCTCTTTGCCTTTCAGATGGATACCATTTTCCAAAACGTCTCTCACTATGTTGGTGTGGAGATCAAGAAGCTTTCGTAAGTCTCTGCCATCTTTGGAGAACCAGAGCCATGTAGAGTGGGAAGTTAGATGGTATGGGTGCCCTATTAGTCGGGAGTATTCACCTTCCTCACCTCAACATCCTTCAAGGATAAATCAATCAGTCAACAAGACCACACTGTGCTTGCTGAGAATACAAAGAAAAAGCACAATAGCCCCTGCCTTCTCGTGGGCTTCTACAACATCTAGAGCAATACGTAAATCTAAGATAAATGTAAGAGTAGACCAAGGTAACCTTGGAGAAGAAATCACTAGCAGCTGAAGATGCATGAGAGAGAAGGGAGAACAGGGGATGCCTCCAACAGAAGGTAGTGTTTGAGTTTTGAAGGAAAACAGGGATTCTAAGAGGAAGAGATGAAGCAGAGGAGCATTCTAGGCACCGGGGACAGCAGAGCAAAGTCCTATTCATGGGAGATGGAGTGTGTGTTTAAGGAACAGCAAGAAGGCCTGTACATGGTTGGAATGTGCAGTTCACGTACATTCGTATACATGATGTAAAAAGTAGAAGCAACGTGTAAGAAGACTAGAAAGATAGGAAGGATCAGGTTGTAATGACCTTTAAATGCCAAACACGAATTCATTATTTCATTCTAGGGTTAAATAGAGTCACTACAGTTTATCGTGTAGGGAGGTGACATGGTCAGAATTTTATTTTAGGCAAATCATTCTGACAGTTCTGTGGAGAATGGATTGGAATGGGGAGAGATGTGAAGCAAGGAGACCAGTTAGAAGGCTATTGCAATAGTCTAGGCTAGAGGTGATAAAGGTCTGAGCTCAGGCCGTGGCTGTATTACGAGAGTGAAGGGGGTATACCAAAGAGATGCTGGAGAAAAAGAAACAACAACATTTGGCAACTGGGGTAAGTGAGAATGAG
The DNA here is from genome assembly GCF_003287225.1 of Phascolarctos cinereus. NCBI lineage: Eukaryota > Metazoa > Chordata > Mammalia > Diprotodontia > Phascolarctidae > Phascolarctos > Phascolarctos cinereus. The sequence continues at coordinate 251,460,175 of NW_027555958.1, read as the reverse complement.
GAGTGGAGGATGAGGAAGGCCAAGAAAGGTGTGGCTATGAGTCTGAATTCTGAATGACACCTGGATAAAGGATGTTCCAGGTTGTCCCCTATCTCCATGAAGGGAGTTTCCTCTAGAGGGAAGAGGGTTTGTTAAGAGTAGACATTCAATGTGGTTGTTAGGTTGGCCTGGTTACCAACCCTACTCAGGCATTGAGAAGATCATGAGATGACCTTGTCTCTTCTCTTCTCAGAAATGGCAGTATACTGGTGGAGTATGATGTGATCCTGTCAACAAGTTTCACCCCAGATTACATGACAGAATTGGAGACTAGTGCAAAGAAGGTAGAGGAAACAATTACAACAGTAATCATTGAGCAAGGAGACACAAACTGCACAGGTAAGTGCCCCATCTCACCCCTGCTCAAGTTTTTCTCTTATTACCTCCCTCTACATACACGATGCATAAACTGCCTCTACACTTGCCTTTGTTCCCCCAGGGTCAGTCCCCGTGTCTGTGATGTCTTCCCTCTCCCTTTGTATTTGGTGAATTTTTACCCCTCCTTTAAAAGCCAATTCAAAAGCCACTTCCCTGGGAAAACCTGCCCTTGGGTTCCTTGTACCTAACCACCTCTCCCCCTCCTACCCCCCACCTCAGGCCTTGAAGACATAAGGCCTCTCTAATAACGGGCTATCACAAATTAAGTGTTTGCCATATCTCTGTGTTTTTATTTTTCTACCACTGTAAATTCCAGGAGGGTGGCATCTTCCCCAGCACCTCAGCTCAATGTTCTTCCCATTTTCTTTTGGGTGCAGACCTAGGATTTCATCAGTGTCAGGGAACTTCCAGTGTGGAACCTAACTCCACCAATACAGATTCTCATCTCCTTTGTGATAAAGTCTTAGACTTGCCTCGGCCACTGAGAAGTTAAGTGACTTGCTTGTGGCCTCACATCAAGTATGGCTGGATTTGAACCCAGGTCTTCCTAACTCCCACCTCAGTCCTTTAGCCTTTCTACCATATCATCTATCCTTTTGTACACAGTAGGCAATTAATAAATGTCTGTTAAATTGTATTGAATCTCCTGAGACACAAGGAAGGAAGAGATCTTGCAGGGAGCTCATTGTCTCAAACTATCACTTTTGCATGACCCTGCCTCTCTCTCTCTCATCTGAGGGAGAAGGGGTAAGACGACAGAACCCAAGGCAGATAAAGTCCCAACTGGAGAGGTCTTACCCAAATCGGGGCTCACCTACTTTGAGGAAATGACAATCAGAAATGTGGGAAGGAAGGAACAAGCATTTATTAGGCACCTATCATATGCCACGCACTGTGCTAAGCACATTACAAATATTTCATTTGATCCTCACAATAACCCTGGGAGGCAGGTGCTATCATTACCCCCACTTTACAGATGAGGAAACTGAGGCAGAGAGTAAGTGACTTGCCCAGGATCAGACAGCTAGTAAGCATCTGAGTCAAGAGTTAAGCCCAGGACTTCCTAACTTGAGGCCCAAAACTCTATGCTAAGCTCCCCTTAAGATAAAGAAAAGGTGTAGATTCAGAGATATTATAGCCCAACTATCAAAAAACCAGCTTCTTGCAGGAGACTCTCGGTAGCCACAGTGCCACGATGAGGTGGGCTTGTGGAAAAAGGCTGGTGGAGCTCACTAAGCAGGAAAAAATGCTTCTGAGCACAACTGGAAATGGAAATAGAAATGGAAATGGGAAAAAATTCAGGGAAGGAAAGAATTTCAAAGGGCTGAGTATCTGAAGCCTGAGGGTCTGGCTTATCCCCCACTCTTGGAGAGGAAGCCTTCAACAGAAAAGCCCTGAGACAAGGGGAGATTTACTCTTGGTTTTACTCTTTCACAGAAATATTATGTTTCAACCCCAACGAGACATCAGTGGATGAGCTTATAGTTTCCTATGATCCTCTGGGTATGTAAACCTAAAGCAGAAGTGGGGCAGGGGTTGGGGTAAGCTCTGGAGCCCACCCTGGGTGAAGAGTTCTTCCTTTGTACTATTTATTCCCTTGACTTTCTCCCTTAGTGGAATGCCAAGAGACTGCTGGAGAATTTAAGGAATTCTTCTACATTGACTACAAGGACGAAACACCAGAGTGTATTAACAGATGCATGCAAGGCTTCAACTCATCACTGGACTGCAACCAGGGAAAGTGTCTGTTCCAGCAGAGTGGGTCTCGGATAGGGCCTCGATGCTTGTGAGTTCCCAGGCCCTCCTAATAGCCTCCTTCCTTCTCCTAGGCCCATCTGGGCCCTCCCCGGACTGCATCCCTGAACCACATTTCCCCCTATCCCTCCAGAGGAGCAGGTCTTGATCTAGGCAGGCTTAAACCCTGTGGTCACATCTATAACAATCCTAGCCTCTTACTGGTAAGAGTGCCCTCTCACTGCCTGCCATCTGACTTGGCCCCTGCCCTCAGGGAGCTGACAAAGAAAACCATGTTCACTCTCTTGGACAGCTCTTGGAGAGCTCCCAGTCTGAATGGAAGGAATATGGTAGCCACCATCCAAATGTGAAGGAGCACACACCCACACAAAGAAGAAAAAAGCACAAAACCCAAATCATCCTAACATAAAAGCAAAGAAATTATCAGTTGCTGCCAGGGGTGTGCCAGGAGCCAGCTCAAACTGGTGTAACTTGCTCCAGTTTTCAGTGTGAGCAATCATACCTCAGAAATGGCAATGCCACATACAAATTAGGGCTTGATTTCTTGTTTTGTGGGTTCTCTAGACTGAAGAAAGTGCTAATAATGCAGATTTAACTTAAGTGTGTGTGTGCATACTTTTCCACCCAGACAGCCAAGTTGTTAAACTCATTTCCCAGTGCACTTTAGTATTGCTCTATAAACACTGTTTGAACTCAGCAAGAGGGCAGTAGAAGGCTCAGGGAAAGAAGGCATCCCAGCCTGGAAACCAATAATACTATTAAGGCATTTAGATGGTGCTTTGGGGTTTGTGAAGTGCTCTACATCCATTATCTTATTTGAGCCTCACAATGCCCCTGACTGCATCTTTCCTGAAAAGACCCCAGGCAGGGGGCAAGTCAATGGAAGGACTAGCATGTGTAACTGAAGAAGACTTCTGGGAAGGGAAGGAGCACTGAGCAGATTTGAAGAGGGGAAGAGCAGGATTGATGTAGAGGGTTGGGGAGGGTGTCCCTCATGTGGTGGTAGATACATGGGAAAAATGAAAATAGAGTTTTGTCTGGATACATTGTGCTGGGGTATCTGAAGATGAGTTAGAGGTTGAAAGAGTGATTAGTGATGAATTCTTAACATGTGATGAGGACTATGGGTACACTTCAGTTGGAGCAATTCCCTACCCTCACCCTTGCACATGGAGCTGACAGGGAACAAACTCTGGGAACAGGAAACACTGTTACAACACTCACGGGGCAGCATACCTGACCTGGGGAAGCAGAGGTGGATAATCATTATGAAGGCACTAGCTTCTCTCCCATTCTGAGGTTGCTTATAGACTATAGACTTATAGACAGATTAAGTCAAAAGTACACAGAACTTCTAGGTTAGTATTCCAAAACTGGCCTTTATACTGTGGTTGCTGACCTGATTGTGTTTACAAGAGGGAGGGCAAGAGAATCACATGACACCTCTTGGAGGCCAAGCAATGCCTCTAAGGTGTCCGGTCATTCCTAAGTGCTCTCCCTCATTTTGGGCATCCATGTGCATGCAGAAATACCCCTGGAGCTGGAATTAGATTATACGAATTCAGTTTTGAGTCTACTATGACCTTTTTGAGTGGCTCTGAGTACACATTTAACCTGTCTAAGCCTCTTTTCTCATCTCTATGATCAATAAGTCCTGTGCATTGGGTTAAGCTGTAAACTACTGCATTAGCTTCGGAACCCTCCTGTATCACAAGTAGTCATACCCTAACACACAAAATCATAGCTCCCAGATAGTTCTAGGCCCATTTTCCTTGAAGCTGGACTCCATCCCCATCCAGCTCACATTTCCTTCTCCTGGGGCCCCTTGACCAGACCCCTATCTCCTATATCCTAGTTCCTACAACCTGCACACATCTTTACCCTCTTCACAGTCCTTTCTCCATGGGATCAAAGGGCCAGTGCTGGAGATTGGGTAGAGTTAGAAGAAAGTGTCCATGATCTTGACTAAAATCTTCTTTCTCTCCTACCTTTACTATCATTCAACAGCTGTTTCACAACAGATACACACTTGGTACTGGGGAGAAACCTGTGACTTCAGCACCAGTAAGAACCTGGTGTATGGGTTAGTGGGCACCTTAGGGGCAGTGCTGGTGCTCACCATCGTTGCCCTCTCTGTCTTCATGTACATGTCCCGGAGGAAGATCCAAAGGTGAGCCATCTCTACCTCTACTTGTTGGTTGGTTTTTTTAGATTAATTTATTGATTTATCAACAATCACTTCCATATGCTTTTGAGTTGAAAATTTTTCTCCCCCTTCCTCCCCCCCACCCTCCCCAACACGGCGAACAATCTGATATAGGTTTTACATTTACATTCCTATTGAACATATTTTCACATTAGTGACGTTGTAAGTAAATATTAAAACCAATAGGAGGAACCATCAGAAAGATGAAACAAAACTCAACAGAAAGTAAAAATAAGTAATAGCAATTCGACTTCCACAGGTCTTTCGTTGCATGTGGACAGCATTTTCCATCCCAAGGCCTCTGGAGATGTCTTACATGCTTGTAATGCTGAGAAGGGTTCAGTTTAACAATCCTAGTCATTGCATAACGTGGCTGTTATTGTGTACAAAGTCCTCTGGGTTCTGCTCACTTCACTCAGCATCAGACCATGTAGGTCTTTCCAGGTTTTTCTGTCTACCTCTCCTTCTTACATTCCAGGTTGTAATCTTTGGCCTTTGTAATTCTTCATATCTTCAGGATGGCCATTGAGGGTTGGGAGGAAAGATGATCTGAAGGAAGTCACAGCTAGACTGGATGCTCTTCAGGCCATCTCCCCAAAACGTAGCTCGTCTGAATGTTATGGGCATTGTGCTGAGCCCTCAGTTCGGATAGGGGTGGGGGGTCACTCTGGCATTTTTGTCAACAGGCAGAAGGCCAGGCTGGATCAAGTGTATAAATGGCATGAAGAGGATGGAGGACCAGCTCCTGGGAGCTTTCAGAATACAGGCTTTGACATCTGTGAAGGTACAGCAGCCTTCTTTGGGTTCTTAGTGGCTACAGGGAGGCACTTGTAAGGAATGTCAGAGGACTTTGAGGGAGGAAAGGCAGTTCCCCATTCTAAAACGCTGGGCCCCACACAGCTTCCAAGACAGCAAGAAAGTGGTAGTGCAAAGCACTGAGCAGGTTGGGGGAAGAGAAAATGTGAAATAAAAGTCTACCTTCCCAACCACGCCACCTTCCTCTCTGTTCTCCCTCCCTCTAGAACCAGAAGATTCTCTTTACATGGATTCCACCTACAGTAATTTCCAGCCCTCCTTAGATCACATTGACCCTGAAAAGAAGGTAAGCAAAAGCATTTCTCTAGTCCCAAATTCCCTGACACAGACTTTTCAGGAAATGCAGAACTGTCCCTAGGCTTTGGAAAACTGGGGCAGTAACTCTTGGCCCTGAGCACTAATGGACCCCCATGCTTCTGGCATTTGACAATTACTCAAAAAAGCTGGACAGAAGGTGGCTTCCATATTTGGTGCCCCAAGATCTGATGCACATTATTGTTTCGTGATACCCTCATATCACCATGGTTAAGAGGTAGGACCAACCTCTCTCCATATCCCCATAGCCACATGCTAAGCTCCTCAGGTTGCATTGTATCTGTCTCTCCAAGGTTGCTTTTGTCATTCCTTGTTATATAATTTAATCTGGGGGATAAATGGGTGTGGGGTGGGGTGGAGAACATAGGGAAGAAAGCATATAATATACTTTCTGTCCTCCTAGGGTGGCAGGTGGGTCAAGGTTAAACAAAACACCTCCTCAACTCTCTATATCACATCCTGTTCTTGGAGTCTTCAAATCTGCTCAGTGCTCCTCCTGTCCCAGAAGTCTTTCTCAATTACACATGAAAATCCTTGCACTGACTTGCCTCCTACCTGGAGACTTTTCAGGAAATTCTGATACCCATCGAGGTAGATAGGTGAAACATACCAAGTTATTCTGAGACATATCTGATTATTTCACTGGTTCAGATCTCACCATTATATCAATGGCCACCGCAGGGTCAATGGGAGGAATCTTCCCTAATCTCTAGCATCTCTGCTGCCCTTACCTCTCTCTAGCCTCAACATCTTCCAGTAGCCTAGCACCCACATAGATGCCTTCTCTTTCTAGATCCAGATCCAAAGGCCACAGGTGGTAATGACCTCAGTATGAAAACTCACAGCTGAAGAAAACCTGTAGGTGGAACCCTACAAGGAGACAAGAATATCATTTGTAATACTGCCAAGGAAAGAAGTGCCAAATCCTCAGTTAGTGAGTGGAAGAACAGAGGCCTGGGCTTTGTTGATGTGAGATTATGTATGCAAATTGCCTTGTAAACCATTACTTGCTATGCAAACTGAATATATAATTATTATTTTTATGTTTCTTACTATTATGGCATTCTTTTTATTGATATTCCAAGGACACTGTTCTCCCACAATGTAGGTGCTCACCCAGCACCTCAACGGAGCTTCTGGCTGCATACACAGAGGAGAGAGAGGACTGCATGAAGGATGAAAGAGGGAGGAGGGAGGAGGGAGGAGGGAAGAGAGAAGAGAAAGCACTTTAGAAAAGACATCACTGTGGTCATTGCTGACTTCTGACATTTAGGGGTTGGTTCCCTCGGGGTGGAACTTTTCTCCCCATTCAGTTACAGTAAAACAGAGAATTCACATATGCAAATACGTATAACACTGAGATCTTTCTCTTTTTCTACATATACACAGGCATATGCTTATGTACACACAGAATCTGCAGTTGATGGTGTAGAATAGTCCCAGACTATGGCAGGAACTTGAGGATAAAAGGACGAAACATTTCTGTTGGATTAACCCAAGGCCCCTTGGGAACATCATGGAGCACGTACTAAGCAGACAGCTGACTGTCTCCTGAAGCTTTCATCTTTCAGGCAGGAGCCTTGGAAGTGGGGTTGATGCAGAACCACTCTGGTCACCAATGATGGAATGCATCTCCTCTAGAGCCCAGGACCAGTACTGACCCATGTCCAGATAATATTCACCCCTAATATTTGCATATTGCTTTCTGCCTTTTTTTTTCTAAAGGCTTCCTCACACCTTAATATCCTTTTATCCTCACAAAAGCCTTATGAAGTGTCAGCACTTGGTAGATAACGATGCTGAGAACAGAGAGTGAGGTAGCTTCCCTAAGACCACCAAATCAGTGATTTGCAGAGCCAGGATTCAGAACAGCTTCCTGACTACATGATGTCTCCTAAAGAATTGGGAAGGAGCTGACTTTACCTTAGGGTCAGGGCAACCTGCTTCTTTCAGCTCTTTGCTCTCATCAGAGCAACCCCAGGGCAATGGTTTTCAGGGTCCTTTCCTGGTATCCTGTACCCTCTATTGGACCATTGTGGCCACCTTACTTCCATGATCACTAATGTCCCATATTACCTAACTATTCTAAGAAATCAGACCTATCTGTGATTCTCTTCCCCTGCCATCCATCAGTAAGAGATAGCTTATCTGCCAGACTTCCCTTCTTCTCCATTTCTACATTACAGGATTTGGGGACTAGAAAATTTTGCCCAAACCTACTCTAGACCTAAGGATGACCAAGGGTAGGATTATTTTAGGGTACATTGCCACTCACAGGGTACATTTCCCCTCAGAATATCCTGGCCACTGAGAATTCCATACCAACCACAGCAAACATGTCCCCTGACTGCAGGGAAATACAATGCTGCCCTGCAATATCTACATTATTGTTGTTATTGCTATCCTATTCTTATCATTTGCAAAGCCATTAGTGTCAAGGGACTTATAGAATCATCAAAATAGTCTTTGGTATTTATGGTTACAGAGGTTTTTCACAACCATTAATATCACTTGAGTTGTGTAATATCCCTGTGAGGCAGGTGAAGCACATATTACAGTTTATTAGAGAGATAAAACCCAAGTGTTGAGGTCTGAGAGGTTGAGACCCCTCAAAGAACAGACTGAAGGACAGGGTCCTCTGGAATGAATTCACAGACTCAAGCATTTTTTGAGCCAAGTTGGCAAAGATTTACTGTTATGCTTTTCAGCAGGCAAAGATTCTTAAGGAACCTGGGACTTTAGAGGGGTAGAGTGAAAGTTTATATAAGATAAAATATAGTGAAACATGGGCCAAATATGCTAACTCAGTAATTCAGGTTGGATTAGGGAGTGGTTAAGGAGTAGTCAGTTCTTAAAGGAACATGTACTTTTTGTATCTACTGTGCAGGTGTTTTACCCAGAGGTCACTAGGAAAAGCCCACAACAGGGGCCACATGGAGGTATGGTTTTAGGCCTGCTACTTCACTAAGTTAACTAGCACTCAGGGGCAACTGAGAATCGCCCAATTTGCCATCAATCAATGTCTTCTTTGACAAGATAGATGTAGGGAGTATATATGTGTCTTAGGTCTAAAATACAGATAATGAGGAGTCCAGGAGCTGGATAATGAGATAGGGTCATAGTATAGATAGTCTAGTGGGTAAGAATATTTTTATGACCCAGTGCAAAGCCAGTTCAAACTAATAATTCCTTCAGGTCCAATTAGTAAGTGCACCAGGGAGAGAGAGAAAGATCTTGCTAGGGCTCACTAATGAGTAATTGCTAGGCACACTGTCCTTGGGCTGGGGATGGGGGACGGGGGGGGGAGGAACTGCCAGGGATAGTGTTTCTGAGGCTAGGGAGAAACTGAGGTCCAAACACAGGCACCCAAGCACCCTATCACAACGTTATATATACCTCATCTGTGGCAGAGTGAAAACTCAAAGTAGTGACTTCTAACTTCAATTCTGGTGATTTTATCCTTTGCTATTATGGGCTGCTGCTTCCCTTGCACTTGAGATGTCAGTCATGTTTTACCAAAGACCACATGACAGGCTCAGTCTCTAAGTTTCTCCTCCACAGAACACTCCCCCTAAACTTGAACTTCAAAACAAAACAAAGAAACAAAAAAACTTTACCCTGCTGCTCCCCAGTGGTTTCCTTGGAACCATGACACACAGTTAGAACATTCAACCTGCCCCACTCACATGGCTCAGCTCTCCTGGATAACTCCACTCCTTCGTGGCCCCTGTTGTGTCTCCAGCTCCAAAGAACCCTTTCAGCTTTCTCCCCATTCATTTCTTCATTTGCCTTCCAAGCCTTCAGCTTCTAGAATTGAGCCAAGTTCCAGATGACATATCTTTAAATACTTTACTCTATTGCAAAGGCTACACTGCAAAGGTAGGAGGGTATGATACTGGGGCAGTTCTAAGGGAGTTACTGAATCTCAGCAACATTCATCACTACTTATTAACACAACTTTCTCTTCAATCACATTAATCCCTCAACACTGTGCTTTCCCTTCCTCTTTTCCATTCACCTTTCCCTACCTCATCACCTGCTGTCATGACTGGGATTCTCAGAGTCCCTCAGGCTTGACATGGAATGCTTCCCTAGACAAAGCAGTGAACCCCAGAGTTTCCAGCTCCTTTTATGCTCACCCCACATAACCACATTTGTAACAAATACCAAGGCTCTTATCCTCATGGTCACTCTGTGTTCTGGGAAAGATCCATGGATCAAGGCTGCTTGCAGAGGAATCTCAGCTCTTATCTCAATCACTGCCTCTTTCTTCTTTTGTGCTCAACCAAGAACTGGTGGCCTTGAAACATATACTGAGCATGGAAGGGAGGCAGGAAACAAGCAGGAGCACCTACTGTGTGCTAGGTACTGTGCTAAGCACTTTACAAATATTACCTCAGTCATCTTTACAACAACCTCATGAGGTAGGTGTGGGGAAAAACATAAGCTCCCAAATGATCCTCTCCTTTAAAGCATGGAAAAACACCTCCAAGACCAAGTGCTAACACAAATCCAGGTAATTCAATTAGAACTTCAGGACCTTCACACTCAACTCCAGTCCTCCCTGTCTTCAACCTTAGAGGAACTGATTAACTCAGTGATTGGCCAAATGGAGCAAACAATCTCAATTTCTCCTCCTCTCAAAGGCTGAAGAACTTGGATGCACTTGGGGAAGGGGTGTTAGAGACAGGACAAAGGGAACCCTTAGGGGTGCCTAACTATTGGCTTAGAATGACCTAGGAGGAAGCTGTAGCCACAGCCTCCTTTCATTCTGCGATCCTGAGATCTAATTCAATAGGACTCATAGACTTAAAAGGGACCTTAAAGGTTATCTAGTACATTTTACAGATGAGAAAAATGAGGCTGGGAAAGGCCAGTAATGCCCACGGTCACATAGGTGGCAGAGCCCAAAGGTTCAGGCTGTTGACCTCACTTCCTCGTCCCCTGAGCATGAAACAACCAGGAAGAGCTCCAATTATTCTCTGAGGTTTGACTGGAAAACCACTGTGGGAGACTCAGAGGCAGAGGAATGTCACTCAGTGAAATCAGCTTTCAGTGTCCTGATACCACCCTTGTTGAATATCTTCACCCAGCTATGGCTAAGTAAATCTGCCTTTGTTAATTGTTGAATGTCTCATTTAATTCCAATATTGAACCTAAACTACCAAGGGGTTGACCTGAGTCAGGCACAGCCCAGAAGAGTTAGAACACTTGGGCTGGACTGCAATGGAGTAATCTCATTGAAACCGAGCATCAGCAGTGCAGAAGAATGTGAGCCAGGACTGGCCTCGGTGCCTCTGCTAGTGCTTTTGGTGATATTTCTGGAGATGGTGGCTGCTTGGCAACCAACCCCTACCCCTGGAAGATTAGAGAGTAAACTGTCTAGGACCATTCAGCAAGGAGTGACCATTGTGAATGTGCTCAGTGCCATTTAAGAACTGTACCCTTTAGTAGGGTCTTCCTGTAAGACATCGTAGCCATTTCAGCTGATGTCTGCTTTTCCCTTACTACTACAGAACACTAAACCTTTCACAGGTCAGTCAGATTGTGTGTGATAGCCAAGCCAGAAGGGGAACAGATGGCTATCAGTGTGGCAAGGTCATGTGGAGCTATACAACAGGAAAGGAAGCCTTACCACCCAGTTTCTCTGGGTCAGAAGGCCAGTCATGACCTCCAGGCATTGATATTCCTGGCTACCAGTCCCAAAGAATGCTTTGGGATCAGACTTCAGGGAACTTCCCCTTGGGTGAGATCTAGGACTCTCTCTCTCTTGGTTAAGCTGAATTAGCTCACTTCCAATAGGAGAGCTCCTTCACTCTATATTATCTGGTATATGTTCTCCTATATACACTTTCTCTGGTTTCTGTTTTGCTATGATTTGGATAAATGGGTTTCTTTGATTATTGCTGTGTGTGTGTAGGAGTCAAGCTTTAGATAGAAATCACGGGATCTTGCTTCACTCACTAATGAAACAGCCATCAGAAGCTAGCCTGAACCTGCACATCACACCCCCTAGACTAACAATGTTTAACGGAACAGATAGATATAATTCTAGCCCAGTCCCCCCTCTCTCTGAGGAGAAAAGAGTGGTGTCATCTCTAACCTCTGGATTCTCTTGCTGGCAGCAATTACAGCATCCCTTAAAGAAGGTGAGAAAAGGAAAAACAGAGATGTCTATTCTGCTCCCTTCAAGCCATACAATGCCATCCCCACGCTACCTGTGTAGAACAGCCCTTGTACCATACAGTCCTACTTCTCACCCAGCGGCCAGTTCCCCAAAGTCTCTTGCTTAATAAACTAGCTATAGGGACATTATGGAGACTGCCTGCTCTGTTCTTGTCAGCTTCTTCTCAGAGTTTTTTCCTTTAACAACCAGGTGACGTGAGATTGGCATCTTGCCATTTGAAGCTAGAAGCCAGAAATCCCCAAAGTCCAAAGAGACTCAGCAACTCAAAGAAAACTCAAATAAACAGCACACTAGAAACAGCTGAAGATAACTCCAGAGCTCTCTTATCTCCCATTCCCACCAATTCTACTCTGCTCTTCTGCAGGTGGGCGACATTGACTACCTCTACAAAGCTGGGAAACGACCCACAGACTTATCTGCACTCTTATCCCATCCCACTTAATGATGGAAAGAGAAGCTATAGTTTCAGAAGGAGTTACAGAACCAGAGACAGTGGGGTTTGGGAGCACCTGAAGATTATCACTATTCAAAGCTGCCTGCTAAACTCATGAAGAAGAGACTCCCCCCCACCCCTTCTGTATTTTTAGTGAGAAGTATAGAAGCATTTTTATGAAACAAATTTACAAATCTTATATCAAGTTACTCCACTTGGGGGCTAAGGGTATCTGACAGATGAATCATCAAAGATAGCCTGGATGTAGCATGGTACAACAGGTACCCAAGCTTGGGGTCCAGGTGGAAAAGCTAGCAAAAGCACAAAAACATTAATATAAAAGAGTAATAAACTGCTTACATTCCTATACTCTCACTGTCCTCCATCCACCCTTTAGTCTCTATTGTATCAAAAGGGAATGTTTCAGGGGCAGCTAGGTAGTGCAGTGGATAGAGCACAGGCCCTGGATTCAGGATGACCTGAGTACAAATCTGCCCTCAGACACATAAGACTTACTAGCAGTACGACCCTAGGCAAGTCACTTAACTCCATTGCCTAGCCAAAAAAAAAAAAAAAACAGGGAATGTTTCAAAGTTTCTACTTCCTAGGCATCAGTTTCCCTTTCCCAGATGTTCTATGGTTTTCTAGGCTTTTGCTCTCCCAATGATCTCTACTCCCTGCACCACTTTGTAATCAGCTGCTTCCTAGTCCCTGTGTCCTCATTCCTAGGGTTATAAATCTGTAATTCCTCATCTCTTTCTCCTTACTTTTCTGCCAATGGGGCTAGGGAAAGCGTTGAACAGTGGGACTCCCCACCCACTGCCCTTTAGTCAAGGCACTAAATGAGATACTTCACCATGACCTGATCAGTGCAGATGGCTACCCTCGGTTAGTCCAGGTTTTGTTTCAGGAATTACATAAAATTTCAGAGACATCAAAGGCTTCTCATAATATCCACTTAGTTCCTGGTTTCTTTTCCTGGAGTGCTCACTTTTCCAGACACTTCTGAGGGTGACGGGACCAGACTGAAGTGCACAAGGGCCAAGCAGAATTGGAATCACTGGGGAAGGAGATGCTGGCCTTCTGGCTCCTGCCTCTTGTACTGCAGCTCCCACTTTCCCAGTTCATTGCTGCTCAGACAGGTGAGTGGGCTTCCTTTCCTCAATTCCCAAGCCTCAGATGTCTCCACTCCCCACAAGTGCAGTCTTTGGTGAGGCAAAAATTAGTGCTGGAGACCTCTCCCTACAAATCAGCACACTTCTTCTTAGGACCCTCTTTTTTCCCCTTACTCTTCTCTCCCTCCCTCTCCATCATTACCCTCTCCCCGTTTTAATATTTTGACACCCTCATTCTCCTTCCCGTCCCAAGCCCCTCTTCTTTCTCACTCTCAGACCTCCTCTTTCTCTAAGTCTTTCCAGGCACTTCCTCCACCCACCCACCCCCACACCTTTCCCATTTTCCCTCTCCTCTCCCCCACCCGTGGTTTCCTTCTTAGTTGCCCCTTCATGTTCCTTTCTGGTACAGTGGAATCAGCACTAACTCTGCGATCAAAGAACAAGGGTTTGAGATTATGTGGAAAGAATGATGCCATGACCTGGGGCTCATGACAGAGTAGCTTTGGAGTCACAGGATGTGGGTTCAACTCCCACTTCTGGTGCTTCCTATCTGTGTGACCTTGCACGAATCACTTACTCCTTCTAGTCCTCAGTTTTCTCTTCATAAAAATGAAGGGTTTGGGCTAGAAAACCTCTAACAGTCCCCATCTAGTCCTAAATTTGTAGTCTTATGCTACATCCTGCCTCTGGGGCTTACTATCTGCCTAGCCTTCGTGAAACATTTAACTACCTACTTCTCTCCTCTATAAAATAAGATTAGACTGGATGATCTCTGGGATCCCTTTTGCTTCCAGAGCTATGATTCTTGTGATCTGATCCCCTTTCTTTACTCCCTTCTTCTCCTTTTTCCTTCTCTATACCTGAAATCTCCTTAAAATGACAATCAAGGTATGTTGGACCTCTGCTTTCTGAGTCATGCCCTGCCTCTTCTAGGACCACCCCTTAGCACAGTTGCCCATCTCAGTGGGGAACCGAAGAAAACAAGTGGGTCACACCTCGGATTCAGGCTCAGCACCAGTCTTGGCTAGGGCAAGAAAGAATGGGGGTAGAATGGAGTGATTCCCTTTGCCCCATGAGAGTTTAATTTTTTTTCTTTCACTACCTCCCCCACATAGTCTATCTTTCTTGGGGTTTCCTTTTCACTACCAGCCTCAGAGGTAGAAGGGAAGGGGAAAGGAATAAGAATTTACACAGCACCTACTATGTCACTGTGCTAAGCGCTTTTTACAAATACTCTCTTTTGATCCTCACGACAACCCTGGGAGAGAGGAGGTGTTATTATCCCCACTTCACAGTTGAGGAAACTGAGGCAAACAGAGGTTAAATGACTTGCTCAGGGTCACACAACTTATCAAGTGTCTGAAGTCAATGCTTTATCCACTGCATCACCAGCAAGCTACCTCTTCACAGAGGCAGAAGAATCAAGGAGTAAGGTAAGGAATAGGAGTCAGGTTGTTGGGGTCTGAGAGATTGAGACCCCTCAAAGACTGGACTACAGGATGGGGTCATCTGGAATAAATTCACAGACTGAAGCATTAAGTCAAGTTGGCAAAAAGTTTATTGCTATGCTTTCAGTGAGCAAGAATTCTTAAGGAACCTGCGACCTTAGAGGGGTACAGTTAAAGTTCATATAGCATAAAGTATAACAAAATATGTGTCAAATATGCTAACTAGGTGATTCAGGGTGGGATGAGGGAGTTGATAAGAAGTAGTCAGGTCTTAAAGCAACATGTACTTCTTATACCTACTGCATACGCATTTTACCCAGAGATCACTGGGAAAAGCCCACAAGGGGGGCCACATGGAGGTGTGGTTTTAGGCCTACTACATCACTAAGTTAATTAAATAGAGTTCAGGGGTAACTGAAAGTTGTTCAGTCTGCCACCAGTCAATGTCTTGTTTGACAAGATAGACGTAGAGAATATCCATATGTGTTAGGTCTAGAATACAACAATGAGGAGTCCAGGATGTAGATAATGAGGTAGGATGGTAGTATAGATAGTCCAGTGGGTAAGAATATCTTTATGACCCAGGGCAAAGCCACTTCAAACTAATAATGCCTTCAGGTGCTGTTTGTAACTGCACCAGGGAAAGGGATAAGGGTCTTGCTGGGGCCCACTCATGAGTAATTGCTAGGCACAGGGTCCTCGGGCTGGGAAGAAACTGCCAGAGGCAGTGTTTCTGAGACTAGGGAGAACTTGGGGTCCAAGTACAAGCACCAGCACCCAAGCACCCCATCATTCCCCCCTTAAACAGATGAGACCCAAAATCTTTTGGGGTAGTCCAAGAACCCACGCTTTACTATTCTTAGGTTGGGGGTGCCTGGTTTAGTAATGCTGAAAATGGTCAGAGGTGGTGCCAAAAATGCAAGGGAGCACACATCAAAATCTTCATAAAGATGTTAAACACCGGGTAGCTAGAACAACAGTCCTGGGCTCCTGCCAAGTAGTGGCATTTTGGGCTGGGAAGAAGGTCTCAGCTTGAGAAGCTGCTTCCTGCTGGGATTGGGCATAGAGCTGTCCCTGCCTCCCAAGATCCCTCTATTCAAGGGGTCGGTTCTCTAGCCAGTGTCCGGAACTTGGCTGATGCCAGGTCCAAGGGATGATGGGTTGTGGTCTCAGACAAAGGTTGGTACCCAGCTTGAGCAGTCATCCAGAAGTGGAAGGGCACTGAGCCTAGAGGAGACAAATCTGGGAAGGAGATTAAGCAGACAAGGGCCAAAAAGAAGTAAAAGGAATATAATCAGGGGTGGGACAAGAATACTAGTCAACATAGAGAGAAGTGAGGATCTCCAAGAAGAGGATGACCCTGGGGTACTAAAGTTTTCATGGATGTCTCATATCCAGGTGACTTTCTGCAGTCCTATTGAGGTCCACCTGTTGAGAGTTGTTAATATACATATAGCAGGAGGTGTTGGCCAGGGCACAGACACCTCTACTAAGCAAGTAGATACTTCCAAACTATCTAATTATCCAGGACCATATTTGCCAGGGAATCCAGAGGTTGCTGAATGTCCCAGGGACTATAAGCTGTGTCATTTGCCAATTGATGAATGCTCCCCGTCAGGTATGAAAGAATGAACTCATGTTGTAAATGTCCATACTAAGGCATGAGATATTCTGCTCCCTTTTTAAGGTACCAGAGAACGTAGTCCAAGAACCCACACTTTACTATTCTTAGGGTGGGGGTGCCTGGTTTAGTAATGCTGAAAATGGTCAGAGGTGGTGCCAAAAATGCAAGGGAGCACATATCAAA
>NW_027555958.1:250103633-250148885 GCF_003287225.1 Phascolarctos cinereus | reverse complement strand
GCTCTGAGGAAACAAATGGGAAAAAAGACAGTCCCTTCCTTCAAGGATCTTACAATCTCATGGGGGGAAACAACACCCAAAAGGAAACTGAAAAGTCAAGTGGGGAGCAAAAGGGGTGGGGAGAGAAGGTACTGGACATGGTGGCATGGTGGCAAAGTACCAGAATGGTGCACCCAGGTGAGAAAATGTTCTGAGCTGAGTTCTCTCCTTAAATGGAGGTTTTGGAGCACATGGCACCACCCTTCAGTTAGAAGGGCAGAGAGTAAAGATAAAGTAGGGGACCAAAGCTGGTAGGAACTGGAGGATGATGAGGTTGTCCCAATAATGAACTTCCTGGGACGAAGGGAAGTCAGCTTCCTTCTTGGTGGTTGTGGTCCCCTGTAA
This sequence comes from Phascolarctos cinereus, assembly GCF_003287225.1. Taxonomy (NCBI): domain Eukaryota; kingdom Metazoa; phylum Chordata; class Mammalia; order Diprotodontia; family Phascolarctidae; genus Phascolarctos; species Phascolarctos cinereus. The sequence continues at coordinate 250,148,501 of NW_027555958.1, read as the reverse complement.
CTTGCCCATCTTTTTTGAATTCCCTCTCCTTCAGACCTTCCCCCAGTGACCCCACCTCAGGCCTGTGCTTTCTCTCTCTTGGTGGCTACTGCTTGAATTTCTCTCCTCATGCAGTTGCAGAATCCCCATATGTCCTTCTTATTTTCCCCTTCCCAATACTACCTTTGAGTCCCTTGTGTAACAATAATAATCATTATTATTTTTATATCATATATTTTTATATTTATTTCATATTATTATTGCATAGTGCCTTCAGGTTTCATGTGGTTCTCACAATAAAAAGTCAGGAGAGACTGGGGTGAGTGTGAGGGAGGAATCATTGTAGGTGGGAGGGGAAAGATCAGAGAAGTGGCTTCTAAGCTAGGCCTTCCAGGAAGAGAAGGATTTATTTATTTTTACTCTAGACTTAACCTCAAACAAAATGAGCATTTCTGTAAACATAGATCAGAAGACAATTGCACATGATGTAGCAAATATCCATAACGCTTTTCATTTAGAGTATATGATAGGTAACACTGACTCCTGGCCTACATTGCCTAAAGATCAGGTAGATTACATTTTACTCCACCCCTTAGGATTCTCTGGTAAGCTTAAAGGGATTTGGGGGTGTCTAAGTTCTCTTGCAGTGGCTCCAGCCTCCTCCTAGGTTGTTTCCATGATTGAAGAGGATAGGCTCTCCTGGACCCCAATTCCACTTAACCATAAACAGACGATTAGTTTTACAAGGGAATATTTACTTTCAAGGTATATTAACAAACACACAAACATATTCTTCCAACATGTGGGGCTTAATCTCCCCTCTACAGAGAAGGAATTGGGTTCATAGCTCAGCTCAGTTCCTATAGACTACAGCCCCAAGTTCCAAGTCTAAAAGCCCCTCAGGCTGCAGTCCCGGTCATCCAGGCTTCTGGGGCTTCACCTGCTGGGCTGGATGGCAGCAATATCCCATCTGGAATCCTGCCTCCAAGTTCCCCTAGGCTAGGACTCCTTGGTCCAGTGGGGATTACTGCCTGCACCTGAACCGGAGAAAAATAAAAGAAACAGAACAGAGATTCTCTGGCTCATTTCTCAGAGCCTGAGTTAAAGTGGCAGCTTAGAGGGAAGATAGCTGTCACCCCTCCCAGTCCAGTTCAGGCTGTCTACACTGTGTGTGATCTCCACCCTCAGGATACAGCAAAAAAGAGCAGGCTAACTGTCCCAGGCTGGCAGTTTCTAAAGATGCAGCCTGTGCTGGTCAAGCAGCCAATGGAAGGAAGCCACTCCCCACCCACGTGGTAACAAAAGAGGCTGGGGGGAGGGGGGAACAGAGGAACCCCAGAGAAGCAGGATGCCTCTGTGTTAGGCTACTGTCACCCACTTCCTCCTGATTGAAACTGACTGACCCTGGAGAAGGGTCAGAGGTGCGTTTTGGAAAATAGTCTTTGCCCCAAATTCAAAGTCCTTTCCCTTGCTTCCTCAGTGCCGTGCAGTCAACTCTCAAAACAGCCATTGTCTTATACCCATATACTGATGGAAGTCCAATTATCTCCAAATACAAAATTTCACAGATTCAACAATACAAGGAACGTTTCAACGTTTTCCGAATATTTCTGCTTCCTTAGCCTTAGCCTTTAGGGACTTTCTCAACCCACAAGCAAAAGGAAGAGTAAAGAAAGGGAAAGAAAGGTAGCTTCCTGTCTCTGAAGGAAGCCAGGTCCACACTGAGCTTTCCAAAGGACGTGGAGTTTTTCCCATAGATGTGTAGGGTGTGGGGGCAACAAGGTGTTACCTACCCCTTTCTTTCAGATGAGAACATTTGTCCTGAGTGGAAACTCTTCCAATGACTCCCTGGGTGCATAATGCCATACAACTGGGGTCTGGACAAAAACGTGTTCCTTTCTACCCAGGGGACACCCGTATTCTCTAGGGCTCTGGTGTCAAATTCCAATAGAAATGCTAGTTTCATATTGACTTAGAAAACCACAAATTAATGGTATCTATGTCGCATTGCGTTTTGATTTAAGTTGTTAAACATTTCCCAATTACACTTCTATGTAGTTGGGCTGCACTCTTGTGGCCAGCATGTGACCCCTCTTGCAGAGAGTTTGATTGCTCTGGGGTCCCCACAAACATAGGGGGATCCCCATAGAGAATGAAGGAATTTCTTCAGGGTCCTCATTCCAAAGGGCCTGCTCCCTCTATAGATCCTTGCCACTGCAAAGGTAAACCAAATGGAATTGAAAACTCACCCCAAAGGACCAAAAGACAAGTAGGCTCACAATTTGACAAGCAGTAAAGAATGTCAGCTACCCTTGCAAGCTAGGCACAATTATTCCCACCCTAAGAAGCTGTAGGGAATTTTGCTTTCACAAATGGCAAGCGGGCTAGGTCTGTTTAAATGTAAAAAGAATAATATGGACATTTCCACCAGATGGTAACTATTTATTAATTCAGATGTTTCATATTAACCTTAATATCAGTTAGGACTCAGTAATACGGAACATAGCAGTAATCAATTCTTAAACAGAATTCAAGAACACAAAAAGTATCATTATTTTACCAATCACACACTCAACAAATCAACACCTAGCAAAAGTCTACCAAAGGAACTGACTTATGAGGGAACACAGACCGGGGGGAAAACAATTGACCATATAATTATAGCCTAAATTCTATTTTTTTACCAAATTTCTCTAGGATCTTGAAGTCTAGGAGAACTAAAATCAAAAGCCCCAGGAAGAAAATCTCTCCAAAGGCCCCCACAGATGCAAAGGGATCATTTTATCCCAGATGAGGTCCCACATGGAACAATGCCTGACTTGGCCCCCATTGTTTGAAAGCTAAATATGTTACCTTTCAAATATATTCAACATAACCTTTGAAAGCTGTCCTGATTGTCTGTAATTATTTCTGGTCTACCATCTGTTCTCTTCTGTGATTTGCGGGGGGAGGGTATACTTATAGCTTTTTATTTTTTTCAGTTGTCAAACATTTATTTTGTCTTCCCTATCCACACCATAAAAAAAGAAAGAAAAAAAATTCCATGTGAAAATCTGCATAGTCAAGCAAATCAAATTCCCACAGTGGCTATGTCCAAAAACGTATGCCTCATTCTGTATCTTGAGTCCATTACCTTTCTGTCAAAAGGTGAATAACCCCCTTGAGACTCTGGAACTATGGCTGGGTATTGCATTCAATGATCAGAGTTCTTCTTACAAATTGTTTGTCTTTACAGATTGTTATTTTTATGAGTTGTGCTCCAGATTCTGCTCATTTCATTCTGTACCAGTTCATACAAATGAAGGTAGAAAAAATGGGAGGAGGTAGGTAATATGTGTATTGTGGGGTGGGATGGGGGGGGGCAGAGTTCCAGGGCTGTGGCACTCCTTTTTCATGTGGGGTAGAGGGAAGAAGAGCATCCTCATACTCTAGAAACCCTACCTAGCATCTTGGGTTACGGAGATTTTCCTGGCCTGCTGTAGGCGAAAATGTCTCATTTTATATTTACTGAAGTCAGAGGCATCAGCTCTAGGTCTGTCCCTCTATTTCCATAAGCTCTCCTATCTGAGGGAAATGAGGGTCAGTGTTGAAAACTATTCCTCTCCTGTCTGTACCAGCTCCAGAGGATCATTAGGCAGGACCAGAGACTTGGGCCTTCCCAGAAGCCATCATGATGGGTTTCAGCTGCCAGGCATGGTGGAGCACACTTGCAATCCCTACTGTGGGGATCACTGGGGTTGGTGGATGTCTTGAGCTCAGGAGTTCTGAGCTGCAGTGGGCTGGGCTGATCAGGTGTCCTCACTGAAGTCATCATTAACACAAGGAGCCTCCAGGGGCAGAGGGGCTCCCAGGCTGGAAACAGAACAGGTCAAGACCACCCTGCTCAAGAGACCAGGCCCAGGCCTATGAGTAACCCTTGCCCTTCCAGCCTGGGTGAGATGGGGATATCTAGTCTTTTTTAAAAAAATAAAATTTACAAACAACAACAACAATAACAGGTCACAGTCTTGATGAGAAACAACCTTCCTTTTTTTTTTTAATTTTTAAACTAAACTATAACATGTGAAATGATTCTTCATTCCATGGACAGAAGATCCAGACAAGGAGATCCCTCCAGCTTGACATGGTCATAAGCCATGAGAGACCCAGGCAGGACTTAGGGAGTTTATGTGAGGGTGAACTAGGGGCCAGAATTAGGTTGACAGATCTTGCTTTTAATGGTTATGTTGAATCTCACTCCCTAGGCACCACCCAAGATTTCCTGGCTATGCTGACACTCCTGCCCACACTGGGGCCCATTGTATCTGTGGTGCTACCCACAGGAAACTCTTGCACCTTCATTGATCCCTCTGCAAGAGTTCTCCATACCCTTCCAGGGAACAGCTCATGTACCCACTTCCTCCTAGGATAACTGCTGTCCCTAACCAATGTTCTAGTCCATCACAGGGAGCAGGAAACAGTGCTAGTACTGGAAATTTACTGTCCCGGTCACCTCCTGAGATACCCATTCAGGTATTCAATGTACATCCAAGTTTCTTGGAAGCAAACATCGTAAGAGATTCACTGAGAACCAATCTCGTCATTATCCACCCACCTTTACCCAAATCACTTGACACAGAACCATTCAAATCTAGGAGGACTTTGAGTCATTTAGTCAGTGAGCAACATTTTTAATTGCCTACTACATGCCAGGTACTGGGATAAGCCCCGGACATAAAAAGAAAGGCAAAAGATGGTTTCTGCTATTAAGGAGCTCACAGTCTAAGGGGGAGATAATATGCAAGCAACTGTGTACAAGTAAGTTTTATACACATTATCATACACTGGAGATAATCAACAGAGGCAAAGCACAGCCTTGAGGGGGGTTGGGGAAAGCTTCTTGTAGAAGGAAGGCAGAGATTTTTGCTAAGATTTTAAAAGAAGAAAGGGAAGACAGAAGGCAGAAATGAGAAGGGGAAAAATGCCAAGGGTGAACTACAGACAGTGAAAATGCCTAAAGTTGGAAAATGAGTGTCTTGCAGCAGGACTACAAGAAGGTCAGTGTTGCTGTATACTGGAGTAGAGAGGGCTAGAGAAGCATAAGAACAAGTATAATTAATGTCATATTGCTTGCCTTCTCAATGGCTGGGAGAAAGGTGGGAGACAGAGAGCGAATCTGGACCTCAAAATTTTTTAAAAAAATGAATATTGAAATTTTTTAATGTAATTAGGGAATATTAAATGAAATAAAAATACAATTTTTAAATATGTAAGAATGGAAAGGCGGAAGAAGGAGGGAGTGTTGCTTATGAAGAGCTCTGATTTCTGAGCAGAGGGTTTATATTTGATCTTGAAGATGATAAGGAGCCACCAGAGTTGAGAGAGAGAAGAAGAGAGTTTAGGTGCGTCTTGGGGGACAGTTGTGGATTGGTTGGACCTAGGCTTTAGGAAAATCACTTTGTTGACTGAATGAAAGACGGATTGTAGTAGGGAAAGACTTGTAGCCAGCAGACCAGCCAGCAAGCAATAATCCAGGTGTGAGGAGATGAGGGCTTGTACCAGGTGAGTGGAATCCATGGCAGCTCTTGAGCTCACTAGGTGAAATAATGTAGAGGGAGAAAAGAAGAGGGTGCAGGACAGAATCCTGTGGGGACATCAATGATTAGCAAGAATCACAAGGATGAAGATCCGGCAAAGGAGACTGAGGTGAAATCAGGTAGGTAGGAGGAGATTTAGGAGACAGCAGTGTCTTGAAAACCAAAAGAAAAGAGAATATACAGAATAGGGTGATCCACAGTGGCAAAGGCTGCAGAGAGGTCAAGAAGGAGAAGGATTTAGAAAAGGCTATTGGATCTGGCAATTAAGAGGTGATTAGTGCTTTGGAGAGAGAAGTTTTGGTTGGTTGATGAGGTCAGAGGTCAGACTAGAAAATTAAGAGAATGAGAGGAGAAGCACTGGAGGCACCCGGAGGTCTTCTTGAAGAATTTAGTCACACTAGGCAGGGAAGATATGAGACAATAGGGATGGATGGATCAGTTCAGGGTGGAGGAGACATGGGCATGTACATGGGCAGTAAAGAAGCAGCCAGTAGTCATGGAGAGACTGAGGATAAGTGAGAGAGGGGATGATGGAGGTGGGGGGCAATCTGCTGGAGGAGACAGTATGGAACAGGATCTCTTGCGCAGCTAGACAGGTGGCCTTGGCAAGGAGAAAGGCCACCTCATTGTATCAGACAAGGATGAAGGAGGAGACAGTGGCAGAAGGCAAGTGGGTGATTTGAGATGAAGAAAAAGGGAGAAGAGGTAACTGTCATCAAATGGCCTCAACTTTTTCAATAATATATAAGGCAAAAAAATTCTTGCTTAAGAGGGTGGGAGGAGGGAAAGCCATAAGAGGTTTGAGGAGGAATGAAAATGTTTGGAAGAACCACTGTGGTAAATGGGACAGTGGATTGATTAGGGAGGCATAAAAGGATTGCCTAGCAGCAGTGGTGGACCCAGTCAGCATGGTTTTTATGATTTTATTCCACTTACATTTGGCAGCACAGGCATGACATCTAAGGCAGTGGATGGTGGGAGTGATCTAAGGCTGAGGCTTAGCAGGGCAAAATCAGTAACATGACAGCAGATCGTGATCCGATGAGGCAACTTCAGAGTGCATGGACATAGAAATGGTACATTTGTGGGTGATGGGAAAATGAAGGGTATGACCATGTTTGCGTGTGGCTGGGGGGTGGGTGTGGGTGGAGGAATAGCTTGTGTTAAAAGGTAATTCTATGGGGGGTGAGTCTGGAGAGAGCAACTGTTAAGAGTTATGGCTCGTGAAAAACTGTAGACAACAGAGACAAAGAAGATGGAAAGACCTTCATTCTTTGATGATAGACTTGTCAACCTTGCAAAGAGCTTGAGGAAAATTCTCCTAAGAGACTTTGGCCTGTACCTTGAGTGAACAGAATGGTAGAAGTATGCTTACAGAAGTAGGAAGAGGTCATCTGTATTTACGGTGATAGCTAGAGGAGACTCTGGCTGTGGATCATTCTCATAGCTAAAAACACTGTAAAATAATTATTTGTGATCTCCATGCTATTATTGATTACCTTATGAAAATGACATGACCTGTAGCTTTAGTATTCAGTTAATCTTAGGAGTTTGGCGATTTGGATACACAGACAGTATGAGCAACTTCTGATGAGGAAAGAGAGTTTTTTTAGTTCACTAAATGAACAGCATTCGGCTCAGATTCCTAAAATCTAGTCACATGCTCAGATTCTTACAATCTAGCCACTAGCTTGCTAATGTTCAGACTGCTTAAGAGCCTGCCCAGTAATAAACCTTATCTTTGGCTGAAAGAAGGCTTGGGTCGAATTCTTTCGGACAGGACCCAATTCTATCAATTCTCTTCGCACTAGGGAATTGAGGAAAACTATAGTTGCTTTTTGGTTCCTTAAGGCTTACTTACTCCCCTCTACACCCTTGAATCCTCCTTCATGGAGGTTACAGGAAAAAGTTAGAATAGCTAAAAACATCTTAGATTCTGAAGGTTTTATGATCGATCACTAAGGACTTCTGAAACTCCTCCTTACCTCCCTGGTCACTCCTTTCTCCCCCTCCCTCCCTTGAGTCAAGAGGGTATCTGTTAACCCCCCTTCACAGGAGAAGGGAGTTTCACCATTTACCCCATACCTTTGATTTCACCAGGGAAGGGCAGTGTAGGTCCCCCTGGCAATGGCCTTGGGCCCTAGGGCAACCTTTGCCTGGAAGCATCACCCAGGTTCAGCACATCCTGCTCAAGGTAATGAAGCTAGTCTCCCAATCTGGATAAGCATGCTCTTTTAAATTTGTAGTTTTAACCGTTAATGATGAGATGTTGATTCTCTGTGTAAAGTAATTTGGAAATGAATTTAATAAAATCGAAGTCAACTGATTGGTAATGAGCTTGTTTTAAGTTTCAAATGGGTGAACTTTTTGTATCAGTTATGTCAAGCAACTTTTCATAATTCTGTTACAGCTAAAATACTTTGGCTATTGTTGGTTATTGTTTTAATGTGTAAACTAGCCAAAAAAGCTTGTTTGGGTTATGTATGGCTTTTTGGGTATGATTGGCTTTTTACACCATGACAAATTTTAAGTTTTAGATGTAAATCCTGGAAAAGTTTTCCTAAGCTGTGATTAATGAAACTTGCTGTTTGAAGTAAAAGCTCCTAGGATTTTATTTTGAATTGTCTGATGGATCGCAATCCATTGATAATCGATAATCTACCATCTGAGAGAAATGCCACAAGCTGCTCAGAAAATGTGATACTGGTGGGAAGTCAGCATTGGGAAAAGCTGAGAGGACAATTTTAGCCTCAGTCTAAGATGGGATGCTCCTGGCTATTCCTGAGTCTGTCTATGAGGTGGATTTGACACTGCATGGTTGTAAAACTGAGTTATCTGGATCCAAACAGAGCTAAGGATGTTTTATCCTGTCATTTGGGCCCTGCAGTCTTTTCTGTCAGATTTGTGTCTTCCAGACTATCACCTACAGTTGACAGCAAACAGCTGGTACCAGCCAATGTCCCCACCCCCCATCTTTCCCTGGATGCAGCCTGTGCTTGGTTCCAGTCAACCTCCTCTTTGGGACCCCCTGGAGGCAGGGACCGCTCTATGCCCCTTGCCAGCAGGAAGCAGTTTCAGAAGCCAAGACCCTTACCACAAAAGAATTTGGGCCCCATTTGTTTGAGGGGGGGAATAATGAGGATGGGACCTAGACCCCCCCCCCGAAAAAAAAAAAAAGAACCATCCTGGACTTTCTCACATAGCCAAATCTCTGGAGTTTGCCTGAGGCTATAATCCCATCAACTGGCCTTTTGTTATTGCCTACACCCAACCTCCCAATTCTCTGTTACCCTTCACCTAGCCTAGTTCTCTATTGCTTTACCTCCCTATGGCCACTTCCCACCCTTAATTCTATCTAGGCTCCATTCAATCTTGGCCACATGGTCAGGTCACTGGCATTCTATTACCTCACAATCCCTGCAGACTGGTTGGCCACTCCTAGATCTCTCCCACAGTCTTTCCGTATATGAGGTTCATCTCGTCTCCATTAAGGTACTCAGATTCTTACAATCTAGCCACTAGCTTGCACATGTTCAGACTCCTTAAGAGCCTGCCCAATATGACAGATGTTGTAATAAACCTTATCTTTAGCTAGAAAAATACACAAACAACATTCAATAAACTGGTGGAGGGGGGGGCACTACAAGTCAATGGGTTGACTGATGTTAGAAGTATTGCTATACTTCAAAGCTGTAATCCCCAAAACTGTTTGGTACTGGTTAATGTCTCTATCATATGAATCGGATCTTGCTCCAGTTTTGTTCCAGAAAGAAAACTCACACTTACTTTGATACTTTAAGTGACACATTCACCAAAGGCAAGTCTCAGTCTCTCTTCAATAGACACCTCCCCCCACTCTCTCTCTCTGTCTCTCTCTCTCCCCCCCCTCCCCGTTTTCATCCTGATTCCTGTCACTATTTTCCTATAAATCCTCCATCCAAGATCTTCCAGGATGCTGAATGGCTTCTTTTTGTTCTTCCAACACATGTCTCTCAATTTCAATTCTTAGGGGTCCCACCCCTTTTTCTGGTCATACTCTCCCACCTGTGGAATAATACAAAATGGCATTAAGTGTTGAATGATGTTATGAAACAACAGGAAAAAAAAACTAATTGGGGTGACAAGACAGACCCACCTTAAACAGAACCATTAAGTTTTTAGAACACCAGTGACAAGAAGAGTAACAGATGTTCAGAGAAGGGAGAGCAGAATGTGGGGTGGAATAATCCAAAGGATTTGTGGAGTGGGTAGCACTAGAGCACTGTCCCTTGACAGTAGTATAAGATTTGGATAATAGAAGAGGGCAATATTGTCAGGTGCCCGAGGGAAGAGGGAGCTAGCAGGAATCAGAAAAGTGTAGCCAATGTGAATGATGACAGCTTTACCCAGGTGTCAGTTAAACAAACTCTGCTAGAGCTGTTCTTGGAAGGAGTAACAACTTCCTCTCCCAGGGCCTAAGGCCTGGGCTGGATAAGGGTTTGGCAGGGGTGGAGTAGGGTTGGGGGTGGAGAGAGAGTGTAGGTAATTAAAGGTTGTGTATGGCCTGGGATGCTCTACATAGGAGTCTAGCTTGAGGAGTCCTTCAACAGCCTGGCACTAAGATTCTTGGTAAATTTTGCCTGACTTGCAATTTCCCCCATCTCTACTTCCCTACTGGAGAAGGTAAAATGGGGGGACTTCATTTCCACAAGGAACTAAGGAACTCAGCTGCACAGGCCCCAGAATGAGGCTGTGGGAGAAGAGTGGGGACTGCTTCCATTTGTACTGTGGCAAGACCTCTTTCTCTCTCTCTCTTTCTCTCTCTCTCAACATTGTCAGGGAACAAGAAGATTCACAAGGTTTGCTTTTCATTTTTCTAATCAGTGAAGCTTTTAAGCATATTAAAGGCAGTAAAAAAAAAAGAGTCACTTTTCATTGTGTTTGGGAATCCTGATTGATTTATCAATCAGTTACTAGGAGGCTTGATGACTGGTTATGGATTCCCCCTCAGAGACCAAGAATACCTATTTACAAGGGAAGGCTGACTTATTTGTTGTATACCTTTCCCAGGGGCTCTTGGAGAATTCTAAGCAGTTATCCCTAACTAGACATCTTGGGGGTTGGGTGGACCAGGGGGCAGAATGGATGGAGATCGATCTACTTGGAAGAGATGGCTACAAGCCTACTAGGTGATGCTAAGAGTCTGTGCTGTTGGCAATGGGAAGAAAGAAGGACTAGTCAGAAGGGGGTAATGGAGCTACTGCAAGGGTGTGAGGTTACCTACCCCAGATTCTCTCGTGAAATCCAGTGCCTCGTGACCTGCTGGCCCTCTCCACCTGGATATGTCTGTCTCCTTGGGCATCTAGAGCAGAAGCTTTCCTACCAGTGATGTTCTCTTCTCTGCCACCAACCTGACCTTCCTCTGCCAACAGCCCCTATTCGTAAGTTGAGGGAACCACTGTCAGAAGCACCATTCTTGTCCACCAGGACAGGACAGGAAACTAATTACAGCTCTTGGTGGCAGTCGAAGTTACTGGGATTTCAGAGGGCTGTATAATCCAAGCCTTATATTTTGCAGATGAGGATGAAGGAGAGGGTGAGGCTCCGAAAAACCAGTCTGAGGAGTGAATTCCTCGAAAGGTGAAGGCCTGAGAAACGTTGGTTCTGTTAAACCACTGAAAGGTGTGATGATAGGATTTAGCGGTCACCGCAGAAAACGAGGGCGCAGGGGGTGAAAGGAGTTTCCCAAAGTCAGATGGGCCAGTAATAGCAGTCAGAAGCAGGGTGGGGGTTTCCCGACTTGCAACCCAACCGCAGCCACGAGGAGGCAGCATGGTGTAATGGCTAGAGCACTATCTTTGTCTTAGAATCCCACTCGGGACGACTGTGAGCCAGTGATGTCATCATTTGGGGCTGCTTCCCCACCCATGAAATGTGGATAAAGGCATCTACCCCCTTCAGGGTTGCCCTGGAGAGTCAGGGAGCCTGAAAGGGTACATCAGGCACTTTGCAAATCTGAAAGTACTACATCTATAATAAAACATTCAATAACAGATCTTGGGAGGTGCTAGAATGTTATCCCCCTCCTGTACAGGAAAAATAAGCCCGTAAAGAGATAACGAGAAAGTTAAGACCATCCAAGGAAAGGATAAATTTTCATGTGATTGCGTAAATCAACGTGGGGGACTAACGAGGCTGCAAACCGAGGCTGACGTGCACAGGGAAACGCGTTAATCTCCCGCAGCTCAAGCAAGAGACAAGTGGGTAATGGGCATGCAAACTCTTTGCACTACGCCTTGGTGGCCATCACCTTTCCCCGTACCCAGGCCTGTGCGCTAATTTTGCCTAAGCAAGGCTAAAACCGAAAAATGAAATCAAACCACCAAGTTGGGCAGTTGAACTCACCCCTTCCCGCCTCGAGAGAACGAACACAGCTCCTTTAAGTGAGAAAATGGGCGGCCCTGAAAAGGGCCTTTGGGGAAGCAGCAGGGTACGGTGCGCGCACACACACAATACCCGCAGGCACGATTAGCCGCCAAAGCCGTAGAGAGTGCGGCCCTGGCGCTTGAGAGCATACACCACGTCCATGGCCGTGACAGTCTTCCTCTTGGCGTGCTCCGTGTAAGTGACGGCGTCCCGGATCACGTTCTCCAAAAACACCTTCAGCACTCCGCGGGTCTCCTCATAGATCAGCCCCGAGATTCGCTTCACACCCCCACGCCGAGCCAAGCGGCGGATGGCAGGCTTAGTGATGCCCTGGATGTTATCCCGCAGCACCTTCCTGTGCCGCTTGGCACCCCCTTTCCCCAGCCCCTTGCCTCCCTTACCGCGACCAGACATGACTAAGCAACTCAGTAAAGCCACTCGAAACGAATGAAGGACTCAGACCCCGCGAGACCTTTATATAAGGCATAGGCGGACCTCTTTGAAAACCGTAAGGGGCCCAGAAGGGGGCGGTGGGATACTGCATCTGAGGCTCCGCCCCTCCCTGGGCCTCAGGTCCCTTCTCATAGGACGAGAGGGAGCAGAGAGACAATCCTGAACAGCAAGCGCGCCCCTTTTCTCAGTTGTCTTTTATTTCATTCGGAAGAAAGATGCCTGATTCTTTTCAGGAAAAAAAGCTTAACTCCTCATTTTTCATTCTAATATGTTACGGAGGGAAGGTTGGAAGGACGAACTCAGGAACGCTGTGGTGGCAATATAGGCCTATTTATTCCTTTGGATTTTTTGGTTGCCTGTGCGTTGCGTTATGGTTATTGAAGATGGCAGTAAATCTGTGATAGGGTTTTGCACTAGCAAAAGAAACTTGCCGTTAGAGTCCTTTCTTCCCTCACTTATGAAGGATCTCTTACAACACTTTCTCTCAAGAGTCCCAAACTCCAAATTTATTTCTCGTACTCCTGTCTCCTGCTACCTCCCCTTCACTTCAGACTCCATCCTCCTGGAAGCCATTCCTGTGAAGTGTGGACAGATGTTGTTGTTGAATCAGTTCGTCTTTTGGGTAGGCCTGCCCCACCTCTTCAAGCTATACTCTGTAGTGCAAGTAGTTTTCCTCTCCAGTCATTGGAGTAAGTAGTGGAGATTTGGGGGGGGGGGGTCAGGTTGCCTTTTAGATGCTATTTACACTTGAAAGCAGGGGTTCTTAAGGGGGGGGATTTGAATTTTTTTTTTAAAGACCTTTAACAATTGCATTTCTGCATAATCCTTTGTAATACTATTATCTATTTTACTTTCTGTACTGGAAAACATAATTCTGAGGCCTGCATAGACTATCCGGACTGCCCAAGGGGATAGTGACAGAAAAGTTCAAGAACACCGGCATTAAAGGCAAGCTGCAGCTCTCCGACCCACGTCCAAACACCCCCCCTCCCTAACTAAAAAAAAAAAACCAAACAAAAAACCCGATTGCTTTTTGGTCGTGTTTCACACTTGTCCGACTCTTCCTTACCTCTTTTGAGATTTTCTTGGCAAAGGTACTGGAGTGGCTTGCCATTTCCTTCTCCAGTTCCTGTTTACAGATGAGGGAACTGAGGCAAATAGGGTTAAGTGACTTGCCCAGGACACAGGGCCAGTAAGCATCTGGGGTCGTATTAGAACTCATGTCTTACTGACTTCAGGCCTGCTACTCTATTCACCGAGCCACCTGGCTGCTCGGTCTAGTGGCAAAACGTAATTCTTTAGAACCGAGTAGTAGAACCTAGTACATAACCACAGCCACTCTTCTCCATATTTCACAGGTAAAGTGGAAGCAGCAGTCAGTCACTCAGTCAACAGTCATTTATGAAGTGCTTAATAGGCGGCAGGCAGGCTTAGCCCTAAGCTCTAGAGATACAAAGAATGGCAAAAGACCGTTCCTGCCCTCAAGGAGCTTACATTCTTTTTTTTTTTCAAAGGGGTAATATAATACACAAGTGGCTAAAAACTGGGAGGGGGGTGTCGAGGGTGGGGAGAGAGGGGCAGAAAGATGAGAGGTGGGTGAGAAGATACCCAGCTTCAGGTAGGACAGAGAAATTCAGAATAGTGCAGTGGGGTGGGAAATGAAGAGATGGCTGGACAGGGGTGCCTCCTAAAATGGAGGATCTGAGAGGAACGCTGAACCTCGAAAGCTAGGAAGGGTGAGAGGGTACTGATGAGACATGAGTTGCTGGGCTGAAGTGATTGCCACCCAACTCTCCTACAAGTAATTCTGAACCTCAGGGAGATTAAAAAGAGTCATCCCTAGGACGAAGAGTAAGGGGTTGGCACATTCAGAGTCAAGAATACGAGCTAGATGGTGCAGCAAATAGCGTTCTGGGTCGGGAGTCCGGAAGATCTGAGTTCAAATAGAGCTTCTTTACACTCACCAGGTGTGATCCTGAGCAAGTCTCGGTGACCTCTGTCTGCCACAGTTTTCTCAACTGTGACAGGCTGTTACGAGGATTAAATGAGACAAGTACCTAAGAAGTGTTTATTTCCATCCTCCCTCAGATACCCTGGGAAAATAACTACTGCCTGTCTCAGTTTCCTGACCTGCAAAAGGGAATCCTGTGGCCTCCACCACTTTCCCACCAACCTCAGTGATGCCGGAAAAGGAATTTTTTCCTCTCCGTGCCATGAAGGTGTTGCCTGGGTGGTGGTAGGTCAGGGTGAGAGGAGGGGGAGACAGAGGCAAAGTCAGAGAACTCATGTTAATTTGCTGTGCAGGCAGGCAGAATGGAGGAACAGGCACATACCAATGAAGCCACATTTTAAAAGCAGCGGCAACAACAAGAGCAACAATGAGAAGACACTTTTCCTTTGAGGTGCCAGTTTCTTGAGTGAAATCCTCAAGAGAACTGGGATTGGTTCAAGTCTCTAATACATTTATTGTGTCTGCAGTTTCCCCAGGAGAATCTAAGTCCCCCGGGGGTTAGGTAGAGACTGTATTGCTTTTGCCTCTGACTCCCAGTGTCCTAGTCCTGGGCCTGGGGCCTAGTAGTTGCTCGAGAGGCCTGTTGGATTTTTACAGGGGCAGGGCTATTCCCCCAAACCTCAGAGGCCCCTTTCAACTTCCCTTACTCCCTGCATCCAATCCGGGGGCCTAGTTCTATAGATTCCATGTCCATGATCCCTAGCCTGTGCCAACACTTCCGCTCACTGCCAACACAGCAGCTGGGTTGCTGTTAGAATGGAGTGACGCGTCCCCCTGACTTGGGTCATTCCCCTCTCCGACAGAGCAGGCCTCATTTTACAGGGATTTTCCTGAGGAATTTTCCTCGTAAACGTCGGCAAGGTTGGGATTAGGTTGGGATGCATTGGATTGAGATCCCTGTCGGTCGTGAAGAGTCGCCCTTCCTTCTGCAAAGGCACAAAATGCATAGAACCTTCAATGGCTTCTCATTTGCCTAGAGGATGCATAGCAGCCTGATCTTCAAGGTCCTTCACCGTCTGGCTCCAAACTCACTGTCCAGTCTGGCTTCCCAGAGCTGCAGTTGGATGCCTGCTAAGACCGTGACAACTTGGATTGCTTTTCTTCTGCCACCCTGTCCTCTCCTTCCTATTAGATTGTAAACTTCCCGAAGGCAGAGGCTCTACGGTTAACGTTCTCCATCCTATCCCCCGAGTTGAGTGCCCCAGGACTGTACCTGGCACTTGAGCGCTGGGGAAAAGTTGGAGTTGAAAAGAAGTGAAATGAACGGCAGAGCCCCGCCCCCAACCCCAACCACCCCAACCCCAACCCTGGGTTTTCTCCCTGGTCTGACTGCTGGAAATGCCAGGATTAGACCTGAGTCGGCCAGAATAGTGGCCCCCGACCCCGATGGACTTCCGAAGTACGTGTGGGTCCGGGACAGACAATCCTCTTTCCAATGGCCCGTTCCCCTGGATGCCTATGCAGGGATCACTAGAGAGCCTGTGTTACTTCCCTCACGGAGAAATGGGATTTCGGTGCAAATGTGGCGAGAAATGATTTCTGTTTTGTACAGACGAGAAGCCAAGGGTGTGCAGAAGCGTCCCCGGGAGAAAAGTGTCCCGGGAGCGAAGCGGTAATTTTCTAATTTAAAGGAAACACGGGGAGTTGCCTCTATTTGACCTGAGTTTTGCGGGTAGTTGGGGGGCTTGGGAAAGGCTGGGAGCCTAGGATTTGAGGTTGCGCGGAGAAGATGCACGGGCCGTGAACCCCAAGGCTTCTCCCTTAAGTTCTGGATCGAAAGTGGGGGGCTGCGTGCGGGGTTTTGTTGTATTTTCCCCTTTTTTTTAGGGTCAAGAAACACAACCGCGAAGGAGAGCAGAATGGCTGTAGGTGACTGAGAAGGCGGGCTGCGCAGGCAGAGCGCACCAATCAGAGCGCGGCTCCCTTCTCTATATATATGCCCCGGCCAGGTCGGCCCAACTGTGGCGACTGTGTGCTGTCGTGTTTTTGTTTACTTCTCTCTGCGCCTGTGTTTTTTCTCTGTCTTTGCGGCTCTCGTGGCCCGTGAGTGGAGAGGATGTCTGAGACCGCTCCTGCCCCGCCGGCCGCCCCCGCGCCTGCGCCCGCGGAGAAGACGCCGGTGAAGAAGAAGGCTGCGAAGAAGGCAGCCGGCGCTGGCGGAGCGCGGCGCAAGGCTGCCGGGCCGCCCATCTCGGAGCTGATCACCAAGGCGGTAGAGGCCTCCAAGGAGCGCAGCGGCGTGTCTCTGGCCGCTCTGAAGAAGGCGCTGGCGGCTGCCGGCTACGACGTGGAGAAGAACAACAGCCGCATCAAGCTGGGCTTGAAGAGCCTGGTGAGCAAGGGCACCTTGGTGCAGACGAAAGGTACCGGCGCGTCAGGCTCGTTCAAGCTCAACAAGAAAGCTCCGGCGGCTGAGGGCAAAGGCAAGGGCAAGAAGGCTGCGTCTGCCAAGGCCAAGAAGCCGAGCGCTGCAGCCAAGAAGCCCAAGAAGGCCTCGGGAGCGGCGGCCAGCAAGAAGAGCGTCAAGAAGACGCCCAAGAAGGTGAAGAAACCGGCAGCGGTGGGAGCCAAGAAGGCGGCCAAGAGCCCGAAGAAGCCTAAGGCCGCCAAGGCCAAGAAGGTGGCTAAAAGCCCGGCTAAGGCCAAGCTGGCCAAGCCCAAAGCGGCCAAGCCTAAGGCAGCCAAGCCCAAGAAGGCGGCGCCCAAGAAGTGAAGGAATTTCTTCCCGCCGTGCTCCCTACCCGACCTCTTTATTATGAACTCAAAGGCTCTTTTCAGAGCCACCCCATAGATCTCAAAGAGAGATGCTGAACACGAACGTACACGACGTGCCTGTGTGTGTCTCTTCTGGGTGCCTTCTGCTTGGTGGGCGGGGAGGCCGAGGGTGGAGGGGAGGGGTGATGACGACAGAGGCTTGAGAAGGAAGGCGGGGGGGGGAAGGGGGAAAAAAACGAAAGGGAAGCCCGCTTACTCCACCCAGACAGGAAGAGAAAAGCGCCCTCCCCTTGCGCCTCCCCCACGCCCTTCCCCAGCCAGTCACACTAAGCCCCTCCTGTCTTTTTTGCCTTTCACCCCCTCCCAGTTCCACGTGGCGTACTTCTCTCCCCCTCTTTACTGAGCGGGGGGGAGGCCACCTGAGGGGGGGGTTAAGGGCAACAGAAAGGGGGGGGTATGGGGAAAGGAGTCGTCTACTTTTTGAGTTGGTGAGTGGCTGGAGTTGAAAACCAAGCGGATGGCCGGTTTTCTACTCGCTACGCCACGGTGCTGCTGCTCAAGGGGGAACCAGCGTACGTGAAAATACAGCTACTCTTTTCGAAACAGTGGGTGGCTCTGAAAAGAGCCTTTGGTGGGTTAGCGTTGTAGGACTTCAAGCCCTCTCCCCGCGGATGCGGCGAGCCAACTGGATATCTTTGGGCATGATGGTCACGCGCTTGGCGTGGATGGCGCACAGATTCGTGTCCTCAAACAGCCCGACCAGATAGGCTTCGCTCGCCTCCTGCAAGGCCATCACGGCCGAGCTCTGGAAGCGCAGGTCGGTCTTGAAGTCCTGCGCGATCTCGCGCACCAGCCGCTGGAAGGGCAGCTTGCGGATCAGCAGCTCGGTCGACTTCTGGTAGCGCCGGATCTCCCGCAGGGCCACGGTGCCGGGCCGGTAGCGGTGAGGCTTCTTCACGCCGCCAGTAGCCGGCGCGCTCTTACGGGCAGCCTTCGTAGCGAGCTGCTTACGGGGCGCCTTGCCACCGGTAGACTTACGAGCGGTCTGCTTCGTACGAGCCATGATCACACAGCAGGGAACTCCACTTCCCCAACAACCAAACGACTACGGAAAAACCCCACCGCCCTCGCCTCTATTTATATCGACGAGAACGTTCTGATTGGAACGTTCAAAAGCCCTGCGCCCGAATGAATTGGTGGAAAGTCAACCCTAGCCCGCCCTCGAAATGCCGAGCAATTTCATTGGATAACCTCATCCCGCCCCTCTCTTTCACTTCCTTCTCTGGGCTCAGTTTACTCGCTTGCCTTTGTTCTTCTTTTTCCCCCTTCCCGGGACCCCTCATTTCCTCTAGCCCCCTTCCTAACTCAGTCTTTGTACCGCGGGCACGCGTTCAAGTGTTTTAATTATAATTTTCGCCCTTTCCAGCTTGGGATTTGTTTTTTCGGGATCACAGACTTCTCTTTTATCTCTCCGTCCGTTTGTCTCCGAGTCCTCTCTTTTAGTTTGCGTTAGACTTTGACTTTTAGAATATTCTATGGACTCTATTCCCGCCACCTGTATGGAGCCCGTTCACCGGCTTGGAAGACCCTGAGAGTACCTTTAACTCCAGGCCTTCTAGCTGAGTCTCTCTCTGCCTTTTCTCTCCCTCCAATTCGGCCTCCCCCCCTTCTCCGCCCTCCCCGCCCCCCCCCCGCCTCGCGCGCACTTCCCGAGATCTTCATATTCCGAACCCTGATTTTCTTAACATCAAAAAATACTCTCTACACATCAAACTTTTTTTTTAGATTATTGTACTCCTATGGCTCACTTTTGGCTGCGCAGGTGACCCTAAAAAATTGAAGTTTTCGTTGGTTTTGCTGGTGGTGGTGGGGTGTCATATGAGAGATGAAGGCTCTAGTAGGTCCCACCCAACCTGATGATGTGTTTGTTTCCTGTCCGCCCTGCTGGTCCAGCTAAATTCAGGGAGCCTCATCATCAGGTCGGTCCTCTGCTTATTTACCAGGGAGCTGCTCTTTGGTTACACGTTGGCATTGCAAAAACCAAATAATAATAAATAAAATTTTAAAAATAAAGCGTTTCTTGCACTTTCGGCTTCTACAGCGGGAGGAGGCGGGAACCCGAGGGATACAGCTTGTACAAGCTTCAGATGGAGATAAAGATTCTGTAGAACGACCTGCGCGAACACCAAAGAGACCCGAAAGAGGTGGACTACCAAGAAGTCTGTCTCTTTTTAGGCAAGAGGCAGAAAAGGGAAACTGTTGAAGGTTCGGGGACCGGGTGGCCTAGTGGGCTTTAGCAAGATTATTTCCCAAGCTGTTAGGAGGATGGATGGGAGAGGCGGGAAGCAGGACCACAGAGGACAGAGATGTTATTTGCGGTGATATTTTGAGGCAATCAATTTGGACGCGCGGCGTTTCTTAAAGGAGAGGGAAAAGAGGTTATCAGGAACCTCCGTGACTGGGGTGGGGGGAAACGACAAAGGAGCGAAACGGAGGCTCTCTCCGCGAAAATGGAGACATCTGGAGAGGGCGAGAGTGGGCTGGGGCTGGGAGACCAGAGTTGGCAGCGTTGTCATCGGCGAAGCCTTAGGGACCGGGAGTGAGCAAGTTAGGAGTCCCAGGCAAAGAGATGAAGGCTGGATTGTGTAGGTGTGCTAGTTCCCTGTGTTAAGGGAGATGATGAGCGTAGACTAGAGCGGGGGACACGCCCAGGACCGTCTGGGAGAGACATTCAAGCTTAGAGGTCCGGAAGTAGATGACCCCTTGCCCAGCAGCACAAGGGAAACTGAGGAAGAGTCAACGACCCGGTAGGAAGAGAACCAGGAGAGACCCAGCGTTTCAAGCTGCTTCATTGCAATTTGGCGAGCCTGTATGCCGGTATAGAACTCCCACTCCCCTTGTATGCTAAAAGTTAGCCTGACTGAATTGGACCCGTCTGAAAGGCCGGATCGTTCCAAAGTCTTCCTTCTTCCCAATAAGTGCCTTCTGGTCTCAAGTTCTGTGCTGTCTAGGGACAGAGGTAGCCTAGCCTCCATTGTAACTAAAAGGTCCCGGTTTGTTAAATCAATGCTTGGTGACTGAGCAACTTCACACACTACAGGATTGCGACTTTCCTCCCCGAAACTACGAGGTTGTCAAGCCAAGAAAAAAAGTATTGGCGCCCACAAGCCTCCCGGATTTTGCCGGGGCACACCCGCCGCGTGTCAGCTCTTTTGCTCGAAAGTGTGGGTGGCTCTGAAAAGAGCCTTTGGTTTCTGCGTGGTAGACAAGTCCCTCGTTTCCAGGACTGTCCCGTCACAGCAGCGTGCTGGCTTACTTGCCCTTGGCTTTGTGGTGGCTCTCGGTCTTCTTGGGCAGCAGCACGGCCTGGATGTTGGGCAGGACGCCGCCCTGGGCAATGGTCACCTTGCCCAACAGCTTGTTGAGTTCCTCGTCATTGCGGATGGCCAGCTGAAGGTGGCGAGGGATGATGCGAGTCTTCTTGTTGTCCCGAGCCGCGTTGCCCGCCAGCTCCAGGATCTCGGCTGTCAGGTACTCGAGGACGGCGGCCAAGTACACCGGCGCGCCGGCGCCTACGCGCTCAGAGTAGTTGCCTTTGCGGAGCAGGCGGTGCACTCGGCCCACCGGGAACTGCAGACCAGCCCGGGAAGAGCGGGACTTCGCCTTGGCACGGGCTTTGCCTCCTTGCTTGCCGCGGCCAGACATGGTGGAGAAAGAAGAAAGCAAACGGCGACTTTCTCAGGACGAGCAAGGTGAGAGAGGTGGAGTGCCTTCCACTCCAGAGCGAACCTATTATTCTGTTAGGCGGCAGGCTAAACGGCGCCGTCCGATTGGTTCCAAACGTCTTCGAATGAACCAGCCAATGGAGAAGCAGATTCGGGATCTTGTCATTTACATATGCCCTTCCCACCCGGGGCGGATTTACCAGGCCCCGTCCAATCAGAAAGAGGGCTCCGTCATCTCTCATTTGAATAGAAGCCCTACAAATAGTCTGAAGTCAAGGCTGGCCTCTTCATTTCGTCTTCTGCTCGCGTTGGTCTGGTGAAGCAGTCTGCAGCTATGCCTGAACCCGCCAAGTCCGCGCCCGCTCCCAAGAAGGGCTCCAAGAAGGCCGTCACCAAGGCCCAGAAGAAAGACGGCAAAAAGCGCAAGCGTAGCCGCAAGGAGAGTTACTCCATCTACGTGTACAAGGTGCTGAAGCAGGTCCACCCTGACACTGGCATCTCCTCCAAAGCCATGGGCATCATGAACTCTTTCGTCAACGACATCTTCGAGCGGATCGCCGGCGAGGCGTCCCGCCTGGCGCATTACAACAAGCGCTCCACCATCACGTCCCGGGAGATCCAGACGGCCGTGCGCCTGCTGCTGCCCGGGGAACTGGCCAAGCACGCCGTGTCCGAGGGCACCAAGGCCGTCACCAAGTACACCAGCTCCAAGTAAGCTGGAGATCTGTGGGTGCCTGACGTCCCAATACACAAACGGCTCTTTTAAGAGCCACCTACTTCTTTCTGCGAGAGAGCTGACGCGCCAGATGCACTCGAGTTGCCTCCCGAGGCCCGGGCGGGGCGGGGCGGTGTGGGAGGGAAGCCAGTCAACTGCCCATCCGAGCAGCTGAGGCCGCGGCTTCGGCTCCCCGGCGGTGATGACTGCTGCCTAGGCCTCCTTGCTTCGGTCTTTTGGGCCACCACTCAGCTAGCCAGCCCCCGGGGCCTCAGGCTTTCAAACCGGGGCTGCGGCAGCAGAAAAGCTTTTCCACGCGCACAAGAAGGAGCCTTAAAGGCACCTAGCTAGCCCTCAAGCTACCTGTAACTCGCGTGGTTGCCCGCGAAAGCCTCGGCACCCTTGGCTCCTGCTCTTCCTGGGCTGCGCCGGAGGGAGATTCCGACACACCTGGTTCTGCTAGAGCTCGCTGCCCAGGCTCGGCTCTGCAACCCCCTCTCCCTCCCTTCCCTTGGGACTTGCTTCTCACCCCCTTCCCCAACTGGAATCTCGCCGAGAGCTTCGGGTACACCGGACCACGCCGGGGCGGGCGACACAACGGCCTGGACAAAACCGAAACTCATGAGCGGTTCGGGCAGCTGCAGCCACTCAGTTCGGTTCTGGAAATCGCTTGCCAGCGCAAGATTCTAGGCGCTCTCTCGCAGGCCGGCCGAGAGGGTGGGGGAAAGGCGCTCTCTGGGATAAGGGAAAGGAAGATTTAAAAATTTTAAAAGGCGGCAAAACAAACCGAAGCACATCCTGCTGCTCTCGGAGACCTTCTTTACATCCAACCAGGGCGCGCAGAACAGCGTTGATAGAGAAACCCGAAGGGAAATTTCTAAAATAGGCAAAAAGTCTTTTTTGAGTGGGAAACGGAGGCTGATGGGGGGAAGGGGTGGGGGAGGGCAGGGCAGGGCAGCAGGAGATCAGGATGAGCTTCCCTCCCCTCCCTCCCCACTCTGTCCAGGACTCCTGACATTTTTAAGTTTAATCTCCATCATTAACGTTTTCTCTTTCACTTTCTTAAGCACAGGGGCAGGGAGGAGGGGGGGTGCTCCGGAGGGGCACGGCCTGCTCACTCTGGAAAACGGCTCTCCGTGAGCCAATACATTGAAGTTTCACTGCGGTGTCCCTAGTTGACGGTACCTGGAAGGGCCCCCTTCCGACTTTTTCTTGGGGTAGATTTTCATTGGTGTTTCTTTCAGGAGGCCCAGTTGCCGGGGCCTAAGTCGTCCCGCGCCCCTGGTGAAGATGCCCTACCTAAGGATTTCCCCCAACGATTGGTCAATTTGACTTAGGTTCCTAACTACAGCACTCTTCCAGTAATTCCTTCATGGGGCTAAATAGCTGGTGCAAACCTTGTGGCATTGACCTTCTAATAATCATCGTGGCTTTTGAAAGAATGTCAGATCAAAAGACCTGCAACTTGTCTGAAGGTTTTCAGACTTCCAAAGTTCATGTATCATCTGTTCTTTCAGCATTAACCAAGCTCTGTGAGGCATGTGGACCGTGTAATTTCTGGGTTACACGTATCTTTAAAAGATTACTGGTGATCTAACCTCTGAAATGATTCCTTCTTTCAACTGATACTCTCTAAGGAAATCCCGAAACTTGGGGGATGGGGGAACCACAGGAAAAAAATATGATTTAACAGTTTCTCAGCTACTACTCAAGTAGTGGCTGTTTCACATTGAAAGTCCTCAATCCAACCTGAGAATTCGCATACCAATATTAATCCTATCTAAAATCCTGGGATTTTGGCTTTTGAGAGAAGAGATAATGAGAAGACACCCACACCCCCATCCTCTAATGGGGAGGTCCACATGTGTTGCACATGTTTTCAGACTTTTTCAATGTCCATCAGTTATGCTGACTTTCTTTAAAAAAAATGCTATTTTCCTTATCAGATGGCTTTCTAGAAGGGAGAGGGAGAGATATAGGATACAGTCATGATGACAATATGGTGAAAAAGAAAATATCAGTGCTGTCGACCTGATAGTTGGTGATAAGCAAATTAGGTGATAAGCAAAATCATATTGTTTATTCCCTTAAGTGAAGGATATGTACTTGGAGCCAGAGGTTTAACTCTGACTGAATCAAGTGGTTTTAGAAGGTTATTTAAACCCTGACAGGATGTATGTTACTCAGATTTATGGTCTCCACATAGGTTTCACCATAGAATGAGGAAGAAATTTTCTTAATTGAATAGATTGTAAATACAATAAGATAGGAGAATGTCAGAGTGTCAAGTGAAATTATAGATCCAGGATATCTGTGTTTCTTTTACCATTAACATGATGTAGCATAGTATATGTCCATACAATTCCAACATAAGAAAAGTCCCATTATCCAAGATAGTGTCTGGGTTAAGGGGCCTTATCCTTAGTGGCCATAAACAGGAATGCTCCTGAGCAGCCTCAGTTGCTGACACAGGAAGGGGTATTTTGAGTTCACTCAGAGAACAAATAAAATATATCTACTATGTTGGGCTTCTTCTTCTGACTGATTAGCTCAGGCTTTGGCCCTCAATGGGGTAAATGATTATCATTTCCTCCTTTTGGTGTAAGGTATGGGACAAATCTTCCTCTTCCTTAGGGGGTGGGAAGAGATGTCCACTGGGAGTGGTTGTCTTCACATGATCCTGGAGTTCACATCCAGAAGTTGGTAGCTATGGGAGTAGTCAGATAGACTTGATAGGGGCTCTTAGAAGACATATGAGTTGATAATTGAGAGAAAACAGCATAACATAGGTCCTTAGTTAAAAGGCACATAGAGATGGTTCAATTTCCTAGTAACGCAGGGCTGGGTTCAAACAATACAACAAAGTTTTTCTCATAATTCACAAAATTGCATAATTACATCAAGTTAGGTACAGATTAAACTATTTAGAGGGCTCATAATAACTAGTTTTGAAAAGGGAGATTTATGCATCACCAAGATAACCAAGAAAACCTTAAACATGAGCCACATAAGTCAATGTAATCATTATTACCAATGTTAACTAACACTAAGTTCCTTGTATCCCAGCAACCTATTCCCAATGTCTATTAAAACAGCACCTTTTGAATACCAGATGTTTTATGTAGTTATCTGGTCCCTAGATATTCTTTCTTGCACAATTTTATTCTTAAGACAGTTCTAAAAGTTCTGCTTCTCTGGTTTAGATCTAGAAGTTCCCAGATAATTCTGACTTAGTATAAATTAGTACAATCATAAAAATTTGGTTCTCCATTTTTGAAACTTTAATTTATATATTGTCTGCTGCTTCTGTTCTTACCTAAATCCTGTACTGGTATAAGAATCTTTGAAAATGTGAAGGTTGAACCATAAAATGGGTTCTTCTGCCTTTTAAAATTATCAGACAGATAACTTAATAAAGGAGAAGTAATTTCACTGACTTTTGCCACTATCCTATAAAATTTTTGTGTAAAAGAAAAAATCCAAAGTTGAGATCTTATTACCAAAACATGCTTAAAGCTTGAATTCCCATGACAGATAAATTTTGGAAGCCAATCATATGCATTTGTATATAATTCTTAGAGGAATCAATCTAATTCTGTTGCTTTTCTCAAAATTGCTATCCTATTCAATTAGACATCTATCACATTACATCTTTGTCTCATTACTTTGTTTAATCATTTCCTCCTTAGGACGATATTGTACCTATATCATTATTATTATTATTATTATTAGGCCATGAATGTAAGTTAAAATTGTAAGCTATTCATACTTGCATCCTATTATAGTAACTCAGAGATGTTCTAGTATCCATCTAGTATTTAATAGATTTAATACTGTACTCACAGAACTTCTTGATCATAGAAATTTACTATAAAAGAAAAAGAGGGACAATGTCATATATCGAATCAGAAGGAAAAAAAAGCTTTCTTATTTCTTTTGATTCTAGGAATGAGTCATATCTGATAGCCAATCATGTACTCATTTGATTTTAAAAGCAGGACTCAGGATTAATCAGGTGGGGAATTTTCCTTTTCAGAAAGGAAATAGTACAATTAGGAAATAGAGTCAGGAAGATCCTACTTACGCTGTGTCAAAGGTTGTCCTCAGAACTCTTCCCAGGTACAGACATTTAACTCTAGCAGTTCTTAGCCTGTAGTACATGCCATTCTATTATTGGCTTCAGGAGAATCCAGAAAACTATACCTATATTCAAAGCTCAAAACAATTGTAAATTGCCATCCCATAAAGTCTTGAACAGCAGGTTCCAATAATCAGTGCTTCAGGTGAGTTTAGCTCTCAAGGATCACATGTCCTAAATAATAAGAATTTAATTTCACATTGGTAACAGTAAGAGATTGATCACAGAAAAATACTACTGCTCTCATAATTCCTTTAAACACTGGGAACAACTTAAGGTGAGTCTTGAGCAGTTTGTATAAATCTCTGCACATGTTCGAATTCCAGATTAAAAATAATATTACATTTCCCATTAGGATAACACAAAAGAGCTCATAAGTTACTACTCTTTACTAACACAACTGTCTGTACTGGAATCACATTCCTTAAACAAAACAAAGAGGTTCCTGACTAACCTCACCTGTTGATGGATTTATGTCCTTGTTCACAAGCTTGTTTATTCTTCTCTAATTATACTCCTCTGGAAGAATGAAACACTTCAGGAATTTAATCTTATGCATATGGTAAGTTCAAACAATAATTTACGTCTTGCTTAGGCCATGGAATAACTACAAATTCAATCAAAACAGTAAGATCTCTTCTGCTTTACAGCTCATTACATTACTTTAACAACAAATTATCTTGCAAATGAAAATTTAGTAGGCCTTCTAAAAAAAATCAAATGAGATTTTTTTCAAAACATTTCTTCTAAAATTATTTTCCTTCTTTAAAAATAGTTTAAAATTTATCCAGATGTTAAGAAGAATAAGCACTAAACTTTTATAAAGAAAGATTAGCTGGAAACTTTTTAAATGATAGCTCTCTTTTCCACCTTTAAAACAAAAATAAACCTTTAAAATTGGAATTCATTAAAACTAAATTGGTGTAATATGTCCTTAAGTAACATAAATAGATTCCCAAAGTATTATAACAAACTAAATTCCTAGTTATTACAGAATTCCTAGAAATCACAAAGTTCCTTAGTCAAAAAGGTGTTTGTAATGGAGAAGAAATAAAGTTTTTATAAGCCAAGAAAAATATACCTAATTAAATTTGCCTTATCACAATAATAAATATTATCAAGCCTTTAAAAATTTACTCAGTATCTTTTCTTTTCCTTTGGCTTTAAATATATCTCTAGAGGTTAGGAAAATTATTACATTCTGGAATCTCACATAGATAGTGAATGTGGTAGTACATAAATCTCCAAATTAACATATATAAATATATCCTTAGATGAAACAGGCTTGAAAATCATACCTACCTACACACACACATACACACACACACACACACACACACACACACACACACACACACACACACACACATATATATATATACATTTTTTTAATGGATTGTCATTTACTCAGTAGGAATTCCACAATACAGGAAACTTTTGCACAAAGTTGATAAAAATTCTAAGTGAAACTTCCTCTTAAATATAGACAAAATTTGGAAGTTTATTCTAACCCATTCATTCTCCCAGATTTTTTTTTTTGAGGGGGTATACAATTCTTAATCTAACATCTCTAGATCATAAGAGGAATTGCTTTTTCAACAACATAGCTGATACAATTTGTTTACCAGATTACATCATATAAGAAAATTCAGAAATATAACCATACCATAAGCAATTGTCATGTAGTTAAATCTTGAAACAGAACCAATTAATTACCAGCAGTTACCTTAATTAAGTTGGGTGAGCAAATCAAATCTGGATTCATAATCACTAATGGTAACATTTTAATTTTAAGGTCTAATACTCTTAGCACTTTAAAATAAAAGATTATTATCCATAAATTCACATTTTTTCCTAATTGAGGCCCTGATATTTGGGAGGACCAGGCTTATCATCAAAAGTTTCCACTCTGATTCCAATTCCTTTTAGGAAGATTAGATGCTATCGAGGATTCAACTCTATACATGTAAATATAAGTAATGACAATTTTGCAGGTAGAAGCTTTTCCATGCTTGAGTCCAATAGCCAAATAAATGAATTTGCTTATAAGAGACTAACTTTACACCAATTATCATAAAAGACTTGGGCTAATACGTAAATAATTCCAAAATAGTGCATATCAATAAGTTGTTGGCAATAAAACATGTTTATACCACAGGACACACAGTATAAACAGGTATTATTTCCACAATAGTAATAAACTTTGAAACAACCCCTTATCAGTTTAGATGAATGCACTTCCAAATCACTTTGCACAGAGAATCATTCATCTTATTATATGTTGAAAATATAACTTTAAACCACCATATATTTTTTATAATAGTCAAGATTTCAGATGAAAAATCTATCATAATAAATATCGGTATTACCTGCTTATAACCAAATATAACTCACTAGATATTTAACAGTTTTCAAATTATCACATTTTCATCACATCCTTTTAAAAGACCAATTCATATGCACCATTTCTACCTGACAATGATCTCTCATATTTTACAATCTAAGAGAGTTTTAGAAATATAATACAATTTAGAAACATAGTAATAACACAAACAATAAACTTCAGATTCCATTAGTTGCATTTCTAGATTATCACGTATAGAAATTATTGATCTTATTACTCTTGGTATTTAAAAAACACTTCAAAGTTATGAGGCATGCAACAATTACATTAAATCAGAGAGATAATAATAATGTTGTCTAACATATGTCATTGTGTTAAGCACTTTAGAATCATTATATCATTTTGATCCTATAACAACAACCATAATTCTTTTTCTCCTTACAAATCAGGAAACAGGGCAAACAGAGATAAAATAGCTTGCCATAAATTCCAGAACTGGAACAGAGAAGTGGGGCTTACTAAGAGCAGAGGATGGCTGGCCTCTCACCTCATAATGTTGAGCCAGGCCTTGCCAGGGGTTTGGGTGGCTAATGCCAGGGCCTTCCCAGTAGTAATAACTATTAGTGGCAAGGCGTAGGGAATCCCATCTTAGGTCTGACCTGTCCACCTCTCCCTTCCCCATAGCTGCAGAATTTACTGAGGCTGATGCCATTTGCTGCTGGGGAAGGGTGAGAAGAATGTATTGAACCTGGATGATATTCCCAGGCCTTGCCTAGAAGGGTGGGCTGCAAGGTGCCCAGGGGCACAGGGACGTTAGGGCCACTGCTAGTCTGTGATAGCTGTTTCTCCCCTCCTTTTACCACATGGGGGAAGATGATTTAAGTTTTCCCTACAGTTTTCAACATTCTCTTCTCTTCTGTTAAAAATCCCCAAACTGAGATATTTATCTCTGAGGAGGGAGTGGGGAATGCTGAGGAATCAGGATTGGGAGGAGGTGTTTTAGCAGAGCATGACTTCCTGGAATTACCCCCAGTCTCAGGAATTTTCTCCAACAATCCCAAAATGATCAATTTCCAAAGTTCTTAATGATTAATCTCAAAACCTCCAGATTATTCTAAGATGTCTTTTGCTATATGTAACTTTTCACTGTTGTTCTAGGCTGGCCAGGCCAGAAACCACAAGGAAGAGAGTCTTACAGAAAACAGGTTGTTTTCCTAGCCGCAGCCATGAAAAGTCTCTGGCTGCCTGCATTTTAAATTTTACAAGGTAATAGACTCACTCACAGCACAAAGACACAGACACAGAGACACACACTGACTGACAAATTGACAGGACAACTGCAATACAAACATAGTGTGCACTTAATGACAGAGAGAGGGGGAATTGGAGGCTTGTTAGAAACCCCCAACATGAATTGGCTATTTACTATTATTTTGAGGAAGGGTGGTTGGGGAATTTGCAAGGATACAAGACCTGATAGAGTAACTGAATCTTTTTTTTTTTTGACTAGGCAATGGGGTTAAGTGACTTATCCAGGGTCACACAGCTATTAAGTGTTATGTATCTGAGTCTGGATTTGAACTCAGGTCCTCCTGAATCCAGGGCCCATGCTCTATTCACTGCACCACTTAGCTGCCCCTGTAACTGGATCTTGTGAGCCTTCCTCAGAGTGCCCCTGAGGTTGCTGATTTTAAAAGGGCAAGTCCCAATGAAGTTAAGTTTGGGGATCTGAGTCCCTGTCAGGAACATAGCCTTTAAGGAAAAGGGGAGGGGAAAAAGGATTATGAGGAACCTGGGAAAGAGTGCTGAAGCAGCTTTGTGAGCCTTAAGAGAAGAGGCTTCTGTCTCTTCTTGCTCAGCCATCTCAGCAACCCAAAAATGAAAACATTCACACTCCTTGCTAGATGTTTTGTTGGCCTTTAAACTTAATTTGGTTTTAAGATAAAGTAACTTTGACTGCTCAAAAGAACTCCATCATGGCCAACATAATTTGGGGCTATCTTTAGTTAACTGACACCTGTGCTGACAGTATTTGTCATTTTCAGATTGGTAATGGCTTGACATATGAGGTGGTGGTCTTGTTAGCCGGGATTTCTAATTTTAATTTCTGATTAACCTGCCAGCAGCCAGCATGATGTGCGACAGAGTGTTGAAGAAAAACGGGAGGGGGAACTGGAGAAAGAAAAGTCGGGCTAAGCAAGTCTGAGACTGATGCTCATAAGACTGGTTTATTTTCAGAGGTTACAAGATTATATAGAAAACAGCTTTGTGCCATGAGAAATGATCTACAAGCGCTAATTAATAACATAAACAATCTAAGCAGCTAAAGATCCTCATTATCTCATGAGAAAGTAGTTTTTATGCCAAATTTCCTATCTATTGTTTCCCTGCCCAGTTCTTAGTATTGTCTGCCCTAGTCAGCCACCTGGTCTCAAGGCTGGGCATGAGTAAGAACTTAGAATCAAAAAACCATAACAACCAGAGCTAGGGCAAGAGTCATGGGAGCGTTTATCCGGAGGCAAGCCTCTAACTGACCCCTAAAGTCTATAAGGACTCGGGCTCCTACATTAACCCATAGCTAATTTTCCTAAATCGATCCTTATCTAAGGGGATACAACAGATACAAAGCCATTGAACCTCGACTTGATCCCTGACCTCAGAGCTAGCTTAAAGGGAATTTTTTTTTCAGACTTCAACCAAACTAGTGGGAGACCTATGGAAGATGGGAATAGGAAAACTTACTCGACCCCATCAAGGTTAGAACTCTAGGAAAAAATGGATCTTGAAGCACCCAAGCCACTAACGTTACCAGGGTGAGATGTTGTTTTCTCCTACTCCTTCAGTTCCATCCAAGTCATGGCACCATTTACTGTTGACCTGAAAGTTGGTTAAAGAAGCAACAAGCTAGGTGATAAGTAAATTCATATTGTTTATTCTCTTAAGTTAGCGACATGTACATGGAGTCAGAGCTTTAACTCTGACTGAATCAGACAATTTTGGGAGGACATTTAAACCCTGACTCAGGATGTCTTTGTTACTCGGATTTATGGTCTCCACATAGATTTAACCATAGCACGAGAAAGGAATTTTCTTTTTTTTTCTTTTTCCTTTTTTTTTTTTAGGCAATTGGGGTTAAGTGACTTGCCCAGGGTCACACAGCTAGTAAGTGTCAAGTGTTTAGTCTGAGGCTGAATTTAAACTCAGGTCCTCCTGACTTCAGGGCCAGTGCTCTATCCACTGCGCCACCTAGCTGCCCTGAGAAAGGAATTTTCTTAATTGAATAAATTGTAAATATAATAAGATAGGAGAAAGTCAAAGTGTCAAGTGAAATTATAGATCCAGGATATCTGTGTTTCTTTTAC
The DNA here is from genome assembly GCF_003287225.1 of Phascolarctos cinereus. Taxonomy (NCBI): domain Eukaryota; kingdom Metazoa; phylum Chordata; class Mammalia; order Diprotodontia; family Phascolarctidae; genus Phascolarctos; species Phascolarctos cinereus. The sequence continues at coordinate 250,117,078 of NW_027555958.1, read as the reverse complement.
CATTAACATGATGTAGCATAGTATATGTCCATAAAATACCAAGATAAGAAAAGTCCCATTATTCAAGATAGTGTCTGGGTTAAGGGGCCTTATCCTTAGTGGCCATAAACAAGAATGCTCCTGAGCAGCCTCAGTTGCTGACACAGGAAGGGGTATTTTGAGTTCACTCAGAGAACAAATAAAATATGTCTACTATGTTGGGCTTCTTCTTCTAGTTGATTAGCTCAGGCTTTGGCCCTTATTGGGGCTCAAATGATCTTAAATGATTATCAATGCAAACTTATAAAAGAAAAAAAAAGACTGTTTGGATTGCTATCCCCTACCTCAAGCCAGCTTAGCTGTATGGGACTCAGGGTGAGTAATGGGACCACCCTTAAGAACCTTAAATAGATTTCAGTTCCTGGATCAGTCTCATAAACAGCATATAAGCATCTGCAAATTCACAGCAGTACAAATATAAGTAATAGGATTTCAACCCCTTTGTCCCCATTGTTGTGGAGTCACATCTTTCAGATGATAACAGTAAGATTTAGTATAGAACATTTTGGGGTGAGGGGAGTATAGAGGTTTGCTCAGAGCAAGAGGAATTTGCTATGAAAGGAGAAGAGACATAATAATAACATTAAAAATGTTTTGCTAGGACTAAGCCTAAAAGGCACAGACTGACCTAGTATAACAGAAACAACTTCCTTAGTTCTTTTATTTTCAGTAAAAATCCTAAACACCTTTGAGAACAGACAATCATGAAACACAATTCCACATATTTAAGGGGTCTGTGGGCCAGGCCTATAATCTAACAGGCAAGAAACTTCCCTGCTCAGAGGGTAAACAGCCCAAGGGGGAATTAACTAAAAAGGAGGCAGCCATGATCTTACTCACATTACCCTCTTAACGTTCCTAGCAATCTTCATCCACTACACTGCTGTAATATTGAAGATTTGCTGGTACTTCATATGTTCCCTTGAATGGTGGCCTATTGACCTAAGTGTTCTAACAGTTTTACCTGGATTCAGTACTCAGAGCAAAACAAACTTAACAGTCCCAAGAGGTTACACATCACATAGCAAGGGCAGTAACTGTAGCTTACAGCAGAAGATAGTTATTTCTCAAGTTAACAGTAATAACAGTAAGTTTACAATAAATAAATTACTGAAAACATTCCTCTTTTGTACTTATTTTTGTTTGTTTGGTTTTTGTTTGTTTGTTTTTAGTGAGGCAATTGGGGTTAAGTGACTTGCCCAGAGTCATACAGCTAGTAAGTGTTAGCTGACTGAGGCCATATTTGAACTTAAGTCCACCTAACTCCAGGCCTGTTGCTCTGTCCACTATGCCACCTAACTGCCCCATCCTTTGTACTTATTAAGCACATACAAGGTCTTTTTGAAACCTTTCAGTTTTTCTATGTAATTTAACACATTCTGATATAAAAATGAATTATTGAAATTAATAAAATAATCACATTCTAGGATTTTACACACAAAATGATTGCATAGTAGTTCACTCAAAACCAGAAATACACTAGTTAGGGTAACTCTAGATAGCTTAAAGTGCTATATATCAACTGCTAGAACCAAAGTCTTAAACTGACTTCTGTTGAACCAAGGTTTAGCAGCAGAGCTCATGGTCTGGCTTCCCTAGAGAGGTTCTTTCCTTGAAGGAGAACTGTCTCTTTACAGTGGCCTAAAGTGGAGAGCCTAAGCCAGTGAAGAAAATTCTTTATACATAATAGCAAAGTCTTACAATATACAATTACATCATGTTCAGAGATGTAAGAGTTTTGCTGTTTAATTGATTTGCCTAATCCCACCACACCCCACCCCCAAAATTATGTAACTAGCAGAGGGGACAGTAAAACCTAAATCTCACTAAATTTATAATTTATCCAGTTAAATTTTTATTTTTCTCCTCCAGTTTCCTCTAATTTCAATTTGGGTTGAGTTTGTAATTGTATTATCAATTCCATTCCATATGAGATCCATGTCTTATCACTAAATGCCATTTGGCTTTCCTATATGTAACTAATGGTTATATGCCATTTTACATACAGATCCCATTTGCCATTTTTTTTAATGGAGAAACAATAAAAATAAAAGCACCTTTTGTTGGTATGAATGACATGTAAAATAATTTCCAGTGGAGCTGCTGAGCAGGGCAGTTAAGTCTTTGGAATATTCAGTCCTTTTATTGGGGAAAATGAAATAGATTATAGAGTACAGTTTGGATTGGCCCTCCCAAGGACTGAGATTAAGGAAATACTAAACATAAGTAGGTTGTCTCAGACCCTAACTCATTATCTCATACACTACCTTATTAGGGTCAAATGGAGAGAAGACTCTGAACTTCTACCAATAAAGAAACTGAGTGTGAACTCTTTTTGTTTATTATTAATTTATTTTTAGCTTTCAACATTCACTTCCATAAGCTTTTGAGTTTTAAATTTTTTCCCCTTCCCTCTTCTCCCACCTCCCCAAGATGGCATGCAATCTGATATGAGCTCTATGTATACATTCCTATTAAGCATATTTTCACATTAGTCATGTTGTAAAGAAGAATTAGAACCACTAGGAGGAACCACAAGAAAGAAGAAACAAAACAAAACAGAAGAGAAGAAAAAGAGCAAATAGTATGCTTCTATCCGCATTTCAACTCCGTGGTTCTTTCTCTGGATGTAGATAGTATTTTCCATCATGAGACTTTTGGAGATGTCTTAGATCCTTGCATTGCTGAGAAGAGCTAACTGTATCAAAATTAGTCATCATAGCTGTTACTATGTATAACATTCTCCTGGTTCTGCTCACTTTACTCAGCATCAGTCTGATGAGGATGGGAGGTAGACCCCAAAAAGGAAAAATACTGGACTTTCCCACATGGCCAAATCTCTGGCGTTTGCCTGAGGGTATAATCCCATCAATTGGCCTTTCATTATGGCTATGCCCAATTTCCCAATTCTGTTACCCTTAATCTAGCCTAGCCTTCCATTGTTTTACTTCCCTAGGGCCCCCAGTCATTTCCCACCCTTAATCCTAGCCAGCCTCCATTCTCCCTTGGCCATAGGGTTCTGATTCCAGGTGTTCTGTTCACCCCAGCTTATTGGCCATTCTTTCTTAGATCTTTCTTAGACCCCTCCTCCAGTCACCCCAAACTACTTGGCCACTCCTAGATCCCTCCCCCAGTCTTTCTGTATATAAGGTCCATCCTGTCTCCATTAAGGTGCTCAGATTCTTAGAATCCAGTCACTAGTCAGATTTTTACAATCTAGCCAATACCTCACAAGTACTCAGATTCCTTAAGAGTCTGCCCAATATGGCAGATCTTTAATAAACCTTGTCATTGGCTAAAGGAAGACTTGGGTCAAATTCTTTCAGCTAGGACCCACATGTTGTGATCTCAGGGTCCCAGCACCCCTAAACCTCTAGATCTCATCAAGTCCATACAAATCTTGCCAGGTTTTTCTGACGTCCACTTGCTCATTATTTCTTATAGCACATTAGTACTCCATTACATTCATATACCACAACTTGTTCAGCCATTCCCCAATTGATGGACATCCCTTCAATTTCCAATTCTCTGCCACCACAGAAAGAGTTGCTATAAATTTGTTTTGTACATGTCGGTCCTTTTCCCATTTTTATGATGTCTTTGGGACATAGCCTTAAAAGTGCTATTGTTGGGTCTGCACATTGTTATAGCCCTTTGGGCATAGTTCCAAATTGCTCTCCAAAATGGTTGGATTAGTTTACAACTCAAGCAACAATGCATTAATGTTCCAATTTTCCCACATCTTCTCCAACGTTTATCGTTTTCCTGTTTTGCCATGTTAGCTAATCTGATAGGTGTGATGTATTTCAGAGTTGTTTTGATTTGGATTTCTCTAAACTATAGTGATTTAGAGCATTTTTTATATGACTATAGATAGCTTTAATTTGTTTACCTAAAAACTGCTTGTTCATATCCTTTGACCATTTATCAATTAGAGAATAACTTGTATTCTTATAAATCTGACTCAGTTCTCTATATATTTTAGAAATGAGGTCCTTATCAGAGACACTGGTCATAAAAATTCCCAGTTTTCTGCTTCCCTCCTAATCTTATGTTGGCTTTGTTTGTGCAAAAACTTTCCAATTTAATGTAATCAAAATCATCCACTTTTCATTTCATAATGTACTCTCTTGTTTGGTCATACATTCTTCTCTTCTCCATAGATCTGAAAGGTAAACTATTCCTTGCTCTCCCAGTTTGTTTATAGTATTAGCCTTTATATCTAAATCATGAACCCATTTTGACTTTATTTTGGTATATGATGTAAGATTTTGGTCAATGCCTAATTTCTGCCAGACTCTTTTCCAGTTTTCCCAGCAGTTTTTGTCAAATAGTGAGTTCTTATCCTAGAAGCTGGGGTCTTTGGGTTTATCAAACAGTAGATTACTATAGTCATTGACTACTTTCAAAATGAAAGCCCCATGAAAGAATTACTGGAAGAGTGCTGTAGTTAGGAACCTAAGTCAAATTGACCAATCGTTGGGGGAATCCTTAGGTAGGGAATCTTCACCAGGGGCACAGTATGACTTAGGTCCCAGCAACTGGGCCTCCTGAAAGAGTCCTTTCTTGATTCCCAGAGTTGATAGTGACCTTATCTTATCTTACCTTATCTTAAAGTCATTGTGAATTGGATATAGGTACACACACACACACACACACACACACACACATCTCCTACAGTTATTTATCTATGGTAATTTATCTTTTTCTACCCTCCACAGTAGAATGAAGGTCTCTTATGATGTTTTCCTTCAAAAGATGGCAAAGGGAAAAAAATCAAAACAAGGAAATGCTTTCTTTATTCTGATTGGATTTAGCTTCAAGAAATAAGAATACATGATGTGAGAGATGAACTCTCAGAAGTGAAGCCTCCTCAAAGGTCAATAATTCTTGATGATTACTTTCAAAATCCTTCCCCCCCTCAGACCCTGTTTTTAAGCAGGTAACAGAAAGAATAAGCCCTGCCCCCAACATGAACCGTTTGCCCTTAGCTTCCTGCCTCTTTTCTCCTCTCTGGGATGGGGGGAGGGGAGATGGCAGTGGATTTCAGTTTCCTGGGAATTGCCTAGCTCTTGGGAGTTCCGCCCTAAACCTCCTCCTGATACTTCAGCATTGGGTTTACTGAATGTGAACGCGTGTGCTTGGATTGGCTATGCCCTGTTTCTTTGTCTTTGAATTTTCTTGCCTAGAATGTAAGCCCACCTCCCAGTCAGTGGGAATAAGGGATAGTGATGGGTGGGGATTTGTTTGCATTAGGGTATATAATCCCCTTTCCTTTTGTGTGCTGGCCTCTCTCTCCTGCCTGCACCCAGAGGAGCAGACAGCCATCTTGCTAGATTGTAATAAAGGTAACCTTTGCTTTCCACTTTGAGAAGTCTCTGAGTTTCATTTGGGTTAGGGTCGATGTCCCACATACATGAGAAAACAAACCAATGGTTAAGAAATACCTACCTTAAAAAAAAATTCTAGGCATTACATGATACAGACAAGTAATAGGTAATATATGATATAGACAATTAGAACAGTATATCAATAATATATAATACAAGCAGGTAACAATAGAAAGAAAGTTCTACACAAACTGGACACAGAATATAGGGAATTTGGGGTTTTGGTTTTTTTGTAGATAAGCATTGTCATACATTTTGCATTTCAGCAAACTGCAATGAATAGCCAGAGGAGTCTATGCTTCCACTCTCTAATGCCTAGCTCTTATTACACAATGATAGTACACTTAAGGCCTAACTGCACTCAGTTCTGCTTGGAGCTGACTGCTAAAATCCTCCAGCTATTACATAACTATAATTTTATCTTCCTTATTTTGAGTAGGCCTTCCTATGTAATCTTTTGAAACCTATTCCCTCCCCTAAATGCTATTTTGCTGTTTCATGTTCCCTGACCCCATTGCTCCACCTGTGATATTACAACTACCATGCAGGCCCTCTTTGTATGAAAACCCTATCTGAGTCCAACTTACTAGCAGTTCTTGGCCTTCAACCAGAGAACATATCCATCGCTCATCTGGGCCACCAGCCTGCCCCATGGGGTGGATGGCTGGGACAGAATGAAACTCAATCCTTGAATGAATTGCTGTCCATCTGTCCTTCCCCTTCTCTGCTGTGTTTGACTGTCCCATCCTAATGTTGCTTCATGCCATTCACCAGAACTCTGATTTAAATTTCTATGACATACAGTATTCCATTGATTTCTTAAAACCAAGATGGAGTTAATTGGATTCAAAGTTAATTAAATAATATTTCAGAAGTACATGAAGACTTATAAAACCGATATACAGTGAACTATAAAGGACCAGGAAAAATACATATGCTTTACAAAAAAATACCAAATGCTATATAATTGAAATGATCTTTTAAAAAGTAGTATACTCAATTTACAAATCCCATTTTCCTATTTTGTTAACACGTGTTTTCAGAGATATAAATTTTTCTCCCCTCTGGGGATTATTTTAAGCATATCCTAGTATATTGTCTCACTGCTATTATTCTTTCTCATATACTTTTAAAAATTTGATAAATAATTGTTTTATCATAATCTTAATAGCCATCACCATGATGAATATTTCCACATACAAAGGACAGAGGATTGCATATGAAACTGTGACTTTTTTTTTTTTAGTGGTGGAGCAGGAATAGCTTGAGTCCATTTCAAGATGGCTCCTGAGCTATCCCTTTTTATATAAAAAGGGTCCCATCTCTGGGACGTTGGTAATGCTTCAGTTTTCAACTCCACAGGGTTCTAGGGTAATGATCAGCTTAATGGGATCTAGGGATCAGGCCTCCCTACTTCTTTTCACCACTCAGGAGGCAATGTCTATTTCTTATAGGGACCAGAGTGCTACCCCAAACCCCAGGACTTTCACATGGGCTGACCTGAACCTTCTTATCATAGTTTTAGAAACAAGGAGATCTTCCCAACAATTTAGGAAGGAGTGAAGGAAGGAAAGAAGGAAACAAGCATTTACTAAGCCTTTTTTTCATTATTATTATTTTTTTATTTTGGGAAGCAATTGAGGGGAAGTGACTTGCTCAGAGTCACACAGCCAGTAAGTGTATGAGTCTGGATTTGAATTCAGGTACTCCTGACTTCAGGACCAGGGCTCTATTCTAGTTGTCCCTGACCTTTTTTGTTTTTTAAAGAACAGCTTATGTTCTTGTTTTTATATATATATATATATATATATATATATTTATAAAATATACACCAATTTAAACTTATACTACTTCTCTTGCTTTTATTCCTTCTGAAATTTCTTCCGCTCTTTCTCTTCTGTGTATTTTTTTACCTGTTTTGTTGATAGTCTTTTCTTTCTATGCTTCTCTTTTATTACATCATTGGCACTACCTCCACTTTGCTCCAAAACACCTCCTCAGAAAAGTTCTTTCTCATAATAAATAATAATAGTATTAATACCTGGAATTTATATAGTATTTAAAGATCTGCAAAGCACTTCACAACAACCCTGGAAGGACAGAGAAAGCCATTAAGTGGCTTGCCCTGGACCACACAACTACTAAGCGTCTGGGGCAGGATTTGAATTTAGGACAGCCCTACTCCCAAGTCTACACTCTATCTACTATGACACTTAGCTTCCTTGAAAGAAGTAAATTCAAGGAAAACAAAACATTGTATTGAATTGGTCAAGCCTAAAAAATATATGTCACTCCCTAGTAATTTATCACAAATGCAAGATTTTCCACCCCAATAATTGCCCTAATTACTCCTATACACTCAACACAAAATTCTATCAGACACATCATAGGTATTCCAGTATACCTTGTTTGAACAAATCTATGGTATGTATTAGTGACTGACATAAACAACGAGGAACCAAAAACGTGAATTTGAGTGGACCTAAAACAAGACCTGTGTGAGTGGACCCAAAACATAAATATGCTGATCGGATTCCAGGACCTCGGGAACCCAAAATTCCTTGTAGTCATCTCCAAGATTTCTGGAAAGTTACTGATGTCAAGGCCTTATTCTGGGTTCAAACAATAGCTAATCCCATAAAGTGAGATTTTAAAAGTATGAAAAATAAAGCATTTTTCACATTCCAGAGGAAGAGGTCACCTCCATGAGAGCGGCTTGCCTCTAAATTACTATATACCCTCTCTCCAGGCCTCTTCCCCTCCCTAAACAGCTAATCTCTCCCAGCTATACCTTCTCCAACTCCACCTTCTTGGGCTTTAGGGCCTCAGATAACTTTATGTGTTGTCAGTCCCATTACCTGCCCTGAGTGCCACACTGCTAAGCTGGCTTGAGGTAAGGGGACAGCAATCCAAAGAGACTTATTTTTCTAATTTTGCATTGATATTTTCTTTTTTACCACACTGTCATCACAATTGTATCCCACTTATCTCTACCTCTCCCTCTTAAAGATACGTGTAACCCAGAAATTACACGGTCCACATGCCTCACAGAGCTTGGTTAATGCTGAAAGAACAGATGATACATGAACTTTGGAAGTCTGAAAACCTTCAGACAAGTTGCAGGTCTTTTGATCTGACATTCTTTCAAAAGCCACGATGATTATTAGAAGGTCAATGCCACAAGGTTTGCACCAGCTATTTAGCCCCATGAAGGAATTACTGGAAGAGTGCTGTAGTTAGGAACCTAAGTCAAATTGACCAATCGTTGGGGGAAATCCTTAGGTAGGGCATCTTCACCAGGGGCGCGGGACGACTTAGGCCCCGGCAACTGGGCCTCCTGAAAGAAACACCAATGAAAATCTACCCCAAGAAAAAGTCGGAAGGGGGCCCTTCCAGGTACCGTCAACTAGGGACACCGCAGTGAAACTTCAATGTATTGGCTCACGGAGAGCCGTTTTCCAGAGTGAGCAGGCCGTGCCCCTCCGGAGCACCCCCCCTCCTCCCTGCCCCTGTGCTTAAGAAAGTGAAAGAGAAAACGTTAATGATGGAGATTAAACTTAAAAATGTCAGGAGTCCTGGACAGAGTGGGGAGGGAGGGGAGGGAAGCTCATCCTGATCTCCTGCTGCCCTGCCCTGCCCTCCCCCACCCCTTCCCCCCATCAGCCTCCGTTTCCCACTCAAAAAAGACTTTTTGCCTATTTTAGAAATTTCCCTTCGGGTTTCTCTATCAACGCTGTTCTGCGCGCCCTGGTTGGATGTAAAGAAGGTCTCCGAGAGCAGCAGGATGTGCTTCGGTTTGTTTTGCCGCCTTTTAAAATTTTTAAATCTTCCTTTCCCTTATCCCAGAGAGCGCCTTTCCCCCACCCTCTCGGCCGGCCTGCGAGAGAGCGCCTAGAATCTTGCGCTGGCAAGCGATTTCCAGAACCGAACTGAGTGGCTGCAGCTGCCCGAACCGCTCATGAGTTTCGGTTTTGTCCAGGCCGTTGTGTCGCCCGCCCCGGCGTGGTCCGGTGTACCCGAAGCTCTCGGCGAGATTCCAGTTGGGGAAGGGGGTGAGAAGCAAGTCCCAAGGGAAGGGAGGGAGAGGGGGTTGCAGAGCCGAGCCTGGGCAGCGAGCTCTAGCAGAACCCAGGTGTGTCGGAATCTCCCTCCGGCGCAGCCCAGGAAGAGCAGGAGGCCAAGGGTGCCGAGGCTTTCGCGGGCAACCACGCGAGTTACAGGTAGCTTGAGGGCTAGCTAGGTGCCTTTAAGGCTCCTTCTTGTGCGCGTGGAAAAGCTTTTCTGCTGCCGCAGCCCCGGTTTGAAAGCCTGAGGCCCCGGGGGCTGGCTAGCTGAGTGGTGGCCCAAAAGACCGAAGCAAGGAGGCCTAGGCAGCAGTCATCACCGCCGGGGAGCCGAAGCCGCGGCCTCAGCTGCTCGGATGGGCAGTTGACTGGCTTCCCTCCCACACCGCCCCGCCCCGCCCGGGCCTCGGGAGGCAACTCGAGTGCATCTGGCGCGTCAGCTCTCTCGCAGAAAGAAGTAGGTGGCTCTTAAAAGAGCCGTTTGTGTATTGGGACGTCAGGCACCCACAGATCTCCAGCTTACTTGGAGCTGGTGTACTTGGTGACGGCCTTGGTGCCCTCGGACACGGCGTGCTTGGCCAGTTCCCCGGGCAGCAGCAGGCGCACGGCCGTCTGGATCTCCCGGGACGTGATGGTGGAGCGCTTGTTGTAATGCGCCAGGCGGGACGCCTCGCCGGCGATCCGCTCGAAGATGTCGTTGACGAAAGAGTTCATGATGCCCATGGCTTTGGAGGAGATGCCAGTGTCAGGGTGGACCTGCTTCAGCACCTTGTACACGTAGATGGAGTAACTCTCCTTGCGGCTACGCTTGCGCTTTTTGCCGTCTTTCTTCTGGGCCTTGGTGACGGCCTTCTTGGAGCCCTTCTTGGGAGCGGGCGCGGACTTGGCGGGTTCAGGCATAGCTGCAGACTGCTTCACCAGACCAACGCGAGCAGAAGACGAAATGAAGAGGCCAGCCTTGACTTCAGACTATTTGTAGGGCTTCTATTCAAATGAGAGATGACGGAGCCCTCTTTCTGATTGGACGGGGCCTGGTAAATCCGCCCCGGGTGGGAAGGGCATATGTAAATGACAAGATCCCGAATCTGCTTCTCCATTGGCTGGTTCATTCGAAGACGTTTGGAACCAATCGGACGGCGCCGTTTAGCCTGCCGCCTAACAGAATAATAGGTTCGCTCTGGAGTGGAAGGCACTCCACCTCTCTCACCTTGCTCGTCCTGAGAAAGTCGCCGTTTGCTTTCTTCTTTCTCCACCATGTCTGGCCGCGGCAAGCAAGGAGGCAAAGCCCGTGCCAAGGCGAAGTCCCGCTCTTCCCGGGCTGGTCTGCAGTTCCCGGTGGGCCGAGTGCACCGCCTGCTCCGCAAAGGCAACTACTCTGAGCGCGTAGGCGCCGGCGCGCCGGTGTACTTGGCCGCCGTCCTCGAGTACCTGACAGCCGAGATCCTGGAGCTGGCGGGCAACGCGGCTCGGGACAACAAGAAGACTCGCATCATCCCTCGCCACCTTCAGCTGGCCATCCGCAATGACGAGGAACTCAACAAGCTGTTGGGCAAGGTGACCATTGCCCAGGGCGGCGTCCTGCCCAACATCCAGGCCGTGCTGCTGCCCAAGAAGACCGAGAGCCACCACAAAGCCAAGGGCAAGTAAGCCAGCACGCTGCTGTGACGGGACAGTCCTGGAAACGAGGGACTTGTCTACCACGCAGAAACCAAAGGCTCTTTTCAGAGCCACCCACACTTTCGAGCAAAAGAGCTGACACGCGGCGGGTGTGCCCCGGCAAAATCCGGGAGGCTTGTGGGCGCCAATACTTTTTTTCTTGGCTTGACAACCTCGTAGTTTCGGGGAGGAAAGTCGCAATCCTGTAGTGTGTGAAGTTGCTCAGTCACCAAGCATTGATTTAACAAACCGGGACCTTTTAGTTACAATGGAGGCTAGGCTACCTCTGTCCCTAGACAGCACAGAACTTGAGACCAGAAGGCACTTATTGGGAAGAAGGAAGACTTTGGAACGATCCGGCCTTTCAGACGGGTCCAATTCAGTCAGGCTAACTTTTAGCATACAAGGGGAGTGGGAGTTCTATACCGGCATACAGGCTCGCCAAATTGCAATGAAGCAGCTTGAAACGCTGGGTCTCTCCTGGTTCTCTTCCTACCGGGTCGTTGACTCTTCCTCAGTTTCCCTTGTGCTGCTGGGCAAGGGGTCATCTACTTCCGGACCTCTAAGCTTGAATGTCTCTCCCAGACGGTCCTGGGCGTGTCCCCCGCTCTAGTCTACGCTCATCATCTCCCTTAACACAGGGAACTAGCACACCTACACAATCCAGCCTTCATCTCTTTGCCTGGGACTCCTAACTTGCTCACTCCCGGTCCCTAAGGCTTCGCCGATGACAACGCTGCCAACTCTGGTCTCCCAGCCCCAGCCCACTCTCGCCCTCTCCAGATGTCTCCATTTTCGCGGAGAGAGCCACCGTTTCGCTCCTTTGTCGTTTCCCCCCACCCCAGTCACGGAGGTTCCTGATAACCTCTTTTCCCTCTCCTTTAAGAAACGCCGCGCGTCCAAATTGATTGCCTCAAAATATCACCGCAAATAACATCTCTGTCCTCTGTGGTCCTGCTTCCCGCCTCTCCCATCCATCCTCCGAACAGCTTGGGAAATAATCTTGCTAAAGCCCACTAGGCCACCCGGTCCCCGAACCTTCAACAGTTTCCCTTTTCTGCCTCTTGCCTAAAAAGAGACAGACTTCTTGGTAGTCCACCTCTTTCGGGTCTCTTTGGTGTTCGCGCAGGTCGTTCTACAGAATCTTTATCTCCATCTGAAGCTTGTACAAGCTGTATCCCTCGGGTTCCCGCCTCCTCCCGCTGTAGAAGCCGAAAGTGCAAGAAACGCTTTATTTTTAAAATTTTATTTATTATTATTTGGTTTTTGCAATGCCAACGTGTAACCAAAGAGCAGCTCCCTGGTAAATAAGCAGAGGACCGACCTGATGATGAGGCTCCCTGAATTTAGCTGGACCAGCAGGGCGGACAGGAAACAAACACATCATCAGGTTGGGTGGGACCTACTAGAGCCTTCATCTCTCATATGACACCCCACCACCACCAGCAAAACCAACGAAAACTTCAATTTTTTAGGGTCACCTGCGCAGCCAAAAGTGAGCCATAGGAGTACAATAATCTAAAAAAAAAGTTTGATGTGTAGAGAGTATTTTTTGATGTTAAGAAAATCAGGGTTCGGAATATGAAGATCTCGGGAAGTGCGCGCGAGGCGGGGGGGGGGGCGGGGGAGGGCGGAGAAGGGGGGGGAGGCCGAATTGGAGGGAGAGAAAAGGCAGAGAGAGACTCAGCTAGAAGGCCTGGAGTTAAAGGTACTCTCAGGGTCTTCCAAGCCGGTGAACGGGCTCCATACAGGTGGCGGGAATAGAGTCCATAGAATATTCTAAAAGTCAAAGTCTAACGCAAACTAAAAGAGAGGACTCGGAGACAAACGGACGGAGAGATAAAAGAGAAGTCTGTGATCCCGAAAAAACAAATCCCAAGCTGGAAAGGGCGAAAATTATAATTAAAACACTTGAACGCGTGCCCGCGGTACAAAGACTGAGTTAGGAAGGGGGCTAGAGGAAATGAGGGGTCCCGGGAAGGGGGAAAAAGAAGAACAAAGGCAAGCGAGTAAACTGAGCCCAGAGAAGGAAGTGAAAGAGAGGGGCGGGATGAGGTTATCCAATGAAATTGCTCGGCATTTCGAGGGCGGGCTAGGGTTGACTTTCCACCAATTCATTCGGGCGCAGGGCTTTTGAACGTTCCAATCAGAACGTTCTCGTCGATATAAATAGAGGCGAGGGCGGTGGGGTTTTTCCGTAGTCGTTTGGTTGTTGGGGAAGTGGAGTTCCCTGCTGTGTGATCATGGCTCGTACGAAGCAGACCGCTCGTAAGTCTACCGGTGGCAAGGCGCCCCG
>NW_027555958.1:244883056-244910646 GCF_003287225.1 Phascolarctos cinereus | reverse complement strand
CATAAAAAGGTGGAAATAGGATGGAAAGACATAGTAATCATAACTGTGAATGTGAATGGGATGAACTCTCCATAAAATGGAAGCAGATAGCAGAATGGATTAAAACATAATCCTACAATATGTTGTTACAGGAAACATTTGAAAAGAGGAACACATAGGGTAAAGGTAAAAGGCTGGAGTAGAATATATTATGCTTCAGCTGAAGTAAAAAATCAGGGTAGCAATCCTGATCTCAGACAAAGCAAAAGCAAAAATAGATCTAATCAAAAGAGATAAGGAAGGAAACTACATCCTGCTAAAAGGCACCATAGACAATGAAGTAATATCATTACTAAACATATATGCACCAAATGGTATAGCATCCAAATTCTTAGAGGAGAAGTTCAGGGAGTTACAGGAAGAAATAGCAAAATATACTAGTGGGGGACCTGAACCTCCCCCTCTCGACTAGATAAAACCACAAAATAAACAAGAAAGAAGTTAAGGAGGTGAATAGAACATTAGAAAAGTTAGGTATGATAGACCTCTGGAGAAAACTGAATGGGATAGAAAGGAATATACTTTTTTCTCAGTGGTACATGGCACATACACAAAAATTGACCATGTACTAGGGCATAAAAACCTCACAATCCAATGCAGAAAGGCAGAAATATTAAATGCATTTTTCAGATCATGATGCAATAAAAATTATATGTAATAAAGGGCCATGGAAAGATAGACTAAAAATAATTGGAAACTAAATAACTAATCCTAAAAAATGATTGGGTCAAACAACAAATCATAGAAACAATCAATATAATTCAAGAGAATGACAATAATGAGATAACATACCAAAACTTATGGGATGCAGTGAAAGCAGTTCTTACGGGAAGTTTTATATCTCTAAATGCTTACATAAATAAAATAGAGAAAGAGGAGATCAATGAATTGGGCATACAACTAAAAAAAACTAGAAAAAAACAAATTAAAAATCCTCAATAAACACCAAATTAGAAATATTGAAAACCAAAGGAATTAATAAAAGAAATTAAGAAAACTATTGAATAATAAATAAATAAGAGCTGGTTTTATGAAAAAAACCAATAAAATAGATAAACCTTTGGTTTAATTAAAAAAAGAAAGAAGAAAACAAATTACTAGTATCAAAATGAAAAGGTGAAGCTACCACCAAGGAAGAGGAAATTAAAACAATAATTAGGAATTATTTTGCCCAACTATATGCCAACAAATTTGACAATCTTAGTGAAATGGATACATATTTACAAAAATATAAATTGCCCAGATTAACAGAAGAGGAAGTAAAATACTTAAATAACCCCATCTCAGAAAAAGAAATTGAACAAGCCATTGATGAACTCCCTAGGAAAAAATCTCCAGGGCCAGATGGATTTACAGTGAATTCTATCAAACATTTAAAGAACAATTAATTCCAATACTATATAGACTATTTGGGAAAATAGGTGAAGAAGGAGTCTTACCAAATTCTTTTTATGATACAAATATGGTGTGATACCTAAACCAGGAAGAGTCAAAGAGAAAGAAAATTATAGACCAATTTCTCTAATGAATATAGATGCAAAAATTTTAAACAAAATATAGCAAATAGATTACAGCATTATCACAAGAATAATACACTATGACCAGGTAGGATTTATACCAGGAATGCAGGGTTGGTTCAATATTAGGAAAACTATCAGCATCATTGAGCATATCAACAACAAAAAACAGAAACCACATGATTATCTCAATAGATGCAGAAAAAGCTTTGATAAAATACAACACCATTCCTATTAAAAACACTAGAAAGCATAGGTATAAATGGAGTCTTCCTTAAAATAATAAATAGCATACTAAAACCTTCAGCAAGCATTATGTAATGGGGACAGCTAGAAGCATTTCCAATAAGATCGGGGTGAAACAAGGATGTCCATTATCACCACTGTTATTCAATATTGTACTGGAAATTTAGCTTTAGCAATAAGAGAAGAAAAAGAAATTGAAGGCATTAGAATAGGCAAAGAAGAAACAAAGCTATCACTCTTTGCAGATGACATGATGATACTTAGAGAATCCTAGAGAATCAAGTAAAAAACTACTTGAAATAATAAACAACTTTAGCAAGTTGCAGGCTATAAAAAACCCACATAAATCATCAGCATTTCTATATATTACCAACAAAGCCCAACAGCAAGAGATAGAAAGAGAAATCCATTTAAACTTACTGTAGACATTAAAATATTTAGGAGTCTACCTACTGAAACAAACCCAGGAACTCTATGAACACAATTACAAAACACTTTTCACACAAATAAAATCAGATCTAAATAATTGGAAAAACATCAGTTGCTCATGGGTAGGCCAGCTAATATAATAAAATGACAATTACCTAAGCTAATTTACTTATTCAGTGCCATACCAATCAAACTACCAAAAAATTATTTTATAGAGTTAGAAAAAATAATAACAAGATTCATTTGGAAAACAAAAGGTCCAGAATATCAAGGAACTAATGAAAGAAATGCAGGGGAAGGTGGTTTAGCATTCTAGATCTTAAATTGTGTTATAAAGCAGCAATCATCAAATTACTTGGTACTGGCTAAGAAATAGAGTGGAAAGGTAAATATGCAAGACATAGTAGTCAATGACTATAGTAATCTATTATTTGATAAACCCAAAGACCCCAGCTTCTGGATAGAACTCACTATTTGAAAAAACTTCTGGGAAAACTGGAAAAGAGTATGGCAGAAACTAGGCATAGACCAAATCTTACACCATATACCAAAATAAAGTCAAAAATGGATTCATGATTAGATATAATGGCTGATACTATAAGCAAACTGGGAGAGCAAGAAATAGTTTACCTGTCAGATTTGTGGAGAACAGAAGAATTTATAACCAAAGAAGAGATAGAGAACATTATGAAATGCAAAATGGATAATTTTGATTACCTTAAATTGAAAAAAGTTTGCACAAACAAAGATAATGCAACCAAGATTAGGAGGAAGCAGAAAACTGGTAAAAAATTTTTACAACCAGTATCTCTGATAAGGGCCTTATTTCTAAAATATATAAAGAATAAGTCAAATTTATAAGAATACAAGTCATTCCCCAGTTAATAAATGGCCAAAGGATACAAACAGGCAGTTTTCAGATGAAGAAATTAAATCTATCTATAGTCATATGAAAAAATGCTCTAAATCACTATTGATTAGAGAAATTCAAATCAAAATAACTCTGAGATACCACATCACACCTATTAGATTGGCTAACATGACAAAACAAAAAATTGATAAATGTTGGCGATGTTGGAAAATTAGAGCACTACTGCATTGTTAGTGGAGTTGTGAACTGATCCAACTATTTTGGAGAACAATTTGGAACTATGCCCAAAGGACTATAAAAATGTACATAGCCTTTGACCTAGCAATAGCACTTTTAGGGCTGTATGCCAAAGAGATTATAAAAAACGGGAAAAGGACCCACATGCACAAAAATATTTGTAGCAGCTCTTTCTATGGTGGCAAAGGATTGGAAATTGAGGGGAAGCCCATCAATTGGGGAATGGCTGAACAAGTTGTGGTATGTGAATGTAATGGAATACTATTGTGCTATAAGAAATGATGAGCAGGGGCAACTAGGTGACACAGTGGATAGAGCACCGGCCCTGAAGTCAGGAGGACCTGAGATCAAATCCGGCCTCAGATCAAATCCTTGATACTTACTAGCTGTGTGACCTGGGCAAGTCACTTTAACCCCAATTGCTCCCTGTGCCCAACCTGGAGAGACTTACATGAACTGATGCTGAGCGAAGTGAACCAGGAAAACATTGTACATAGTAACAGCCACACTGTGCAGTGATGACTGACTTTGATAGACTTAGCTCTTCTCAGAAATGCAAGGATCTAAGATAATCTCCAAAAATCTCACGATGGAAAATGCTATCCATCCAGAGAAAGAACCATGCAATTTGAATGCAGATCGAAGCATGCTGTTTGTTCTTTTTTTTTTCTTCTGATTTGTTTTGTTTTCTCTTTCTTGTGATTCCTCCTATTGGCTCTAATTCTTCCTTACAACAGCACTAATGTGAAAATATGTTTGATAGGAATGTATATGTATAGCTTATATCAGATTGCTGTCTTGGGGAGGGAGAAAAATTTAAAACTCAAAAGCATATGGAAGTGATTGTTGAAAACTAAAAATAAATTAATAATAATAAAAAAAGAAAACAAACCTCAAAACTGCACTTTTCTTGTTACCCTCTAATTCATCACTTCATTTTATCCTCAATACTTTCTTAATCCATCTCATTTTATTTCCCAATCATATTCTAGTCTGACACTCCACTGAATCCTTCCTTGACTAATTTTCTTATGCCTTACCTATTAATTACTCAGTTTATTCTGTAGTTGGTGGAATCATCTCCTAATAAAATAATACATTTATTGCCTTCCAGGGAGGGAAGAGAATAATAGAGGGTTGTGCCATGAGTTTGTACATAATCTTAATCCAAGGGAGCTGCAGAACTCCCGAAAATCCACTAAGATCAGTTGCAACAGTTACAAAAATCTTTAAACTTTAATTTAGAAATTTATAGTAACAATATTACATTTCAGTTACAAATTCAGTCTATAGTTAGTTTACAATGCCACAAATTTCTACAAACTAGGAAAACAGATTTCCTTTTTTTTTAATCTGTCTTTTATCTCTGTAATCTTCAAGCTGGTCAGGGTTGTGTGGAGGCAGAAAGTATCTTAAAGTATTTTCCCCCATTCTTTTTTTTTCTATTAATGCTTTTTTTTTATTTTCTTTTTCATTTTTCATTTTTATTCTTTATGGTTTTTTCCTTTTTTTTTGTGCAAAAGCTTGTGTCAAGGGCATTTCCCCCATTCTAAAATCTTATCTCCTACTGAAAGTCTGATCAAAAGGTTGGTGAAAGCAAGTTCCTGTGTATTATATCACAGATAGCTGAGAGAGCTGTTTTAGGCATGAAACTTCATTAATCTTTCCTATCCTTCTAAGCTATATTTCCACAATTATTTATAGCAATCTTTATGGCTAACTGGTGCTCCCCTTCAAAAATATTCAAAGTAAATACAACCTTTTGTGAGCAAGAGAACTTCTGAAATGGAAGCCCAGTCAAAGCCCACTTCTTTGCCCACCAAATGTTAGTTTCCCTCACAAACCTGGGATCATGCTAAGTGAAAGAATATAGAACTAATAATGAGCAAATGGTTCATCTAAGTCAGTCAATCAACTATACCAATATCTGAGAAGATGGTCTTTTTCCAGCAGGTCACTAGGTTTAACCAGTGACTTTTGCTTTCGAGTCCTAGATCACAGCACCCTATTCAATAGGATATCAGGGTGGCCTCCAGCACCCTTGGGTAATCAGACTGAGGGTGCTATTTGTTTTCAGGTCAGGGCAGCCAGGCTAGTTTTAACCATACCTGCTGAGTCATTCCATGGGCTGAGACAAACACAGCCTTTTAACTTTCTGGATACTCATGGTCTCCAGTCCTAATCTTGGGCCTTCATTGGGTTCAGCTTGAACCTTGGGAGTACTCACCAGGTTCTCAACATGTCAGTTAATCCCTCATAAATTGGATGCATCTGTGCTCAATCCAGAGCTCACAGACACTCAACTTCTGTGGTCTCAGGGAACCTTTGGGTTTATTTAGGCTGACCATCAGGGATCCTACTTCTGATCCCAAGCCCTGAAAAAAGTTTTAGAAAAAAATCTTATTAAGTCATTTGGCAGAGGAAAGAGAGCAAGAAAAGGTATGACTCACCTTTCTTGAGTCTCTGTGAGTTTTATATTATATAGAGTACAAACAAGGGTATAAGGAAAAGCAGTTGGGTGGCCAGCACATAGATGTTTGCAGTTTCCAGAAAAGGAAAGATTGCTTGAGATATATATCACCAGGAAAGTATAAACATTCAATAAAATTTGGGCAAAGCCAAAACACCTAAGACCTGGGGGGACCCAGAACCAGCCCTTTGTCTTCCCTGAAGGATCTCTGAGGTCAGCATAACCTATGGTTTCAGGTTAGACTATTTCTAGCTATATAAATAGATATAGCTAAATAGCTAAATATCTAGATTCAAACAATATTAATAAATAATAATAACAAAGGTATTTCCCCCTCAATATAGACAATTAAATTTCATTAGAAAACTTTTGTATTTTTTCTCGAGACCCTTATACAAAGAATAGCTGAGGTATACTTCTTTTCATAGCACCATTTTGTGGGCCAGGATGGTCTGGCAGTCATGGACCATCTAATAATTAGGAAAAGGAGATTGATTTAGTCATGATGTTGAATGGATACTCAGCAAAGGGATAACATTGGCTTGAGTAGATTTTGAGTAGATTCAACATACTCCTTTCTTCCATACAGAAACACACCTGATTTACAGAGGTGTGGTAATTTTTATAGCAGGATGTCTGCCAGATCTGGGTGCAAAAAATCAAAGGCAGATAATATTTGGGCTAATCATAGGATCTTAAATGATCTTAGAAAGAAAGGAAACAAGAATTTGCTAAATACATACTATGTGACAGGCACTAAGCATTTTACAAAGACTAAAAAAAAAAAGAAATAAAGAACCTCACTGTAACACCTCCCCAAACATGCTGTTACCAAGATGCTGGAGGACCACAGGACTGAGTATAGAGAGATTCTTCCAGTTTCTGGATCATTTGACCTCAAAAGAACTTCCTTAGGGAGAAACTATGTGGAGGCTCAGATACAGGGGACATTTGGTTGTCCTGATTCTCCTGCCTAACCTTGTAGGGAGCTTTGGACAAACATCCACAGCTCTTTGACTATCAAAATCGAGAATAGTGGAAGCAAGGTGCTGACTAGACCAGAGGTACAAAAAGCTAACTGGAAACCAACAACTGTGGTGTTTGGTGAGGGTAAAGTCCAGCCCACAGCTCATTTCATTCCCTGCTCCTGCCTTCCTGGTGTGCTGCCTGAGGAAGCTCCTGTCCAACATTTGGGGGTTTGTTTGTTTCATTTTGCTATTTTTCTCTCAGACTGGTAGGAGGAAAAGGAGGGCAGGGAGGAGAAAACAGACCTAATCCCCAGACTGCCAGCCATATTGCAACCTGCTAGTTTAATACTTGTCTGTATTTTATGCTATTTGATGAAACTACTAAAGTATATGACTATTAACTATGACTTGAGAATGAGTTTGTAAGTGTGCTATATGGAATTGTCAACTGGATTGGAACCAGCCTCTAACCGCCAAACAGAACAGGCTAGAGACAGGACACAGTCAGGACACAAACAGAAGTTTAATTAATTTCAGAGTGAGAAAAATGGTGTATGCATACGGAAGCCTCCCTAAGAAGGAGGGCTTAACATGCTGGACTAAAGGCAGGTCTTATATACATTCTGAGCTGAACCATGACATAATCATTTTTAGGTCTTGAATTACTGTTCCCACAGGTCCTGTGTCTCAAGTCTTGGGGTTCATGCCCACCTTGTGGGGCACAGAACCAGAGTTCTATGACAGGAACAGAAATGTAGTACCTGTCACTGATTATGAACGTGTGATGGATGGCCCTGGGAAACAGGGGGAGCTAAATCCCTCAGTGAACACCTGGTGCTGGTCCAAGCTTTGCCAGAGGGTGATAGCATCCTGAGTGCAAAGGATTGTTGTTATGCCAAGCTCAGGACACAGCCTGCTTGTTAGGTCTTAGCTCTGGAAAACAAAGTATCTCCAAAATATTTTGACAGAATTGAGAGTGGAGAAGCTGACCCAAAGCGAGAGGAGATTTTTCTTCTATCAGATTGGGTTGGGATTGAGCCAATTAGGAAGAGAGAAACTTAACAAGGAAACAAGCCACTTCGGCACCTAGCGTTGTCCTTGGTTCTTCTCAAGAGGCCCAAAATGACATCACTATGTTAGAGTCAAGTTACAATGCTACCAACTGCAGCTGATCAGACTCATACGAGATCAGAATGTTCTACACACAGGTCGGGCACAAAGAGTCCATGTGAACATTGGGGGTGGATTCTCTAGATTTGCACATCTCACATTTCTTTTGAGCTACTTCAATTCTGCTTTGCTTATAGAGCACAGCACCTTCTCTGATGTGGGCACACTATGCTGGGGAATCCCATGCCAGTGTCTCCCGCGTCACACAATCAATTCCAAAGTTCTTAAGAGAGACTTGAGAGTGTTTTTGTATTGCTTTTTCTGACCATGTGAGTTCTCCATAAAACAGTCTTTTAGACAAGTGTGGCCAGCCCATCATAACATTAAATGACTCCTAGAAGCCCCTCACCCATTACATACCCACAACCTCACTCGTACGCTATGAGTTTGGGGAGTTGCGACTGAGGAGGACTTAAGCCGTGCCATGGAAATGGAAATTTAATAAGTTGAAGAGATTTTGCATTTTAGAAAATTGTGTATATATTCCTGGTCCCACCAGTAGATTTTCAGTGAAACTGGGGACCGCTTCGCCAATTGGATGGAGCAAGAAGCAATGGAGTGGGGTTAGGAAGTAGCATGCTTATGGGTAGCTGGGGCGCCATCTGGTGCCTAATCAAGATACTACATCTCTCTCAGCTGCAGATTTCTTGCTCTGTGGTCAAATGCTCCACCACTGAGTTATACTGCCCCCCCCCTTTTTCACAGATCATTTTTACTTTTATTTCTGTTAATGTTAAAATTTGTTTTTAAATATTTAGTACATGGAATTGGGGCTTAGTAGGGACACACATATTCAGACATGCACACTTAGACACTGTCAACCATTACTGAGTTCATTCTAAGAAAGACAAACAAAATTAGTATTTCTCTCAAAGCTGGCGGAACATGCATATAGATATGCATGGAGTTCATTGTGAAAAAGGAGCCCAAGGATGAATAGACAAAGGGAACCTTATATGCTCAGAACAATTCCCTCTCACCCCTCCCTCCCCTCCTTCCTTAAGATGCCTGCATCTGCCAATATTATAGTCTCCAAATGTGTTAACTTATAATATGAGAAAGGAATTTCTTAACAGGATAGATTTTAAATACAATAAGATAAGAGAATGTCAAGGTGTCAATTGTTTCTTTTATCATTAATATGACTATATGAATGTGTGTATATAGCATAATATGTGTCCATAAAATACCAAGATAAGAAGTTCCATTATGCAAGTTGGTGTCCAGTTCAAGGCACCTTGTCCTTGGTGGTCATAGACAGAAGAATGCTCCTGGGCAGCTTCATCTGGTCCTGTAGTTGCTGACTCAGGACGGGGCATTTTGGGTTCACTCAAAGAGCAAAGCAAAGTGTCTATTATTCCAGAACATTACGGTAGGTTAAGCTCAGGGTGGGCCAAAATGTCTTTTTCCTAATTGGCCAACCCAGGTTTTAGGCTTTTCTCTGGTGATGGGGGGTGTGCAAAATGGTTTACAACATACACCCCTAAAGCCCTTCATCTGGACACACATTCAGTGTTGCAAGTACAGGGCAACGAGAAGGGGGAAGGGAGCAGGACATGCTGGGGGATCTTGGGGTTGGGGGGAGATGAAGTGTTTTTTGTTGTGGTCTGAGAGGTTTAGACCCCTCAAAGACCAGAGTACAGGGCGGGGTCTTCTGGAATGAATTCACAGACTCAAGCATTCTTTAAGTCAACTCGGCAAAGATTTATTGTTTTGCTTTCTTAAGGAAACTTCAAGAGACTGAGTGCTGGGGTATATATGGAAAAGGGCACGGGAAAGGAATGCCAGGAATACTGCTTAGGTAATCTAAAGGTTCAGGTGTCTTCAGGAGCTATGGATGGGAAAGTGTGGGGAGTATATCGGACATTGAGGGAGTTATCAGAGGACCTTGGGAATCTGGCGGAGGAAGAGTCTTTGGGTCAGCCAGGGACAAAATTCCTTGAGCCAGGCAACCTTCTCTCTGTCCTGATTAGAGAATGCATTTTGCAACAAGAGAAAATTTTCTCACAGGACAGGAGGCTCCTAAGGAATTGGGAGGCTTCCAGAGACATGATCTTAGGGCTGGGGCCTGAGCAGCCCATCACTCTCTCACCCAGCTTTGTGTAACTGCACCAGGGAGAGAGATAACGGTCTTGCTGGGGCTTACTCATGAGTAATTGCTAAGCACAGTGTCCTTGGGCTGGAGGAAAACTGACAGGATAGTGTTTCTGAGGCTAGGGAAAAATTGGGGTCCAAGCAAGGCATCCAAGCACCCTACCATTTTTACCTTCAGTTTGCCTCAAATTAGTCTAAGAGATCCCAGGGCAGTAGAGGTATAAAAAGCTTTTTGTGGGGAGGGCAGAGAAACTACAGTTACAGGTTATGAGATCACATTGGAACCAATTTACAAAGTTAGAAACTTGAGTAGTTGGGAATAAATACAACATGGTCATTGAATTGGGGCCCCAGGGCCAATGATGAGTCCTATAAGTGGGACTTTGGTCACCATCAACAGGCACACCCAGCTAAGGCCCCAAGGATTTCCATTCACCAACATAAGGATCCATTTTACAAAAAAAAAAAAAATTATTATTAGGAGACAGGGTCTCCAGTCTCAGCAGTAGCTGTGAATCTGGCCCTTAGCATGGAGAGACCAACATGGGGGGTGGCAGGAGGATGGGAGTACCCTCTCTATGTCCATCCCCTACATTTCCATATTGAACCATGATCACCCTCCCTACCTCCTTTCCCATAGGCCTGGGTGAGTGTCCTGTAGAGTAGGAGGGGGTCTGGAGGCCTCTAGGGTCAAGGAGGCTGGGTGGCCCCCAAGATGAGTGCCGCTTTTTGGGGAGTCAAGTTGCTGGGGGACCAGGTCAGAGTGACTTTGGGGGTGGGCAGGAGGGGAGGAAGAACTAGAGGAGGAGGTAGGGGAAGGTCTACCCCCACCTAGGGGCAAGTTGTCATAGACAGGTTCCAGATGGGCTGAGCTTCACTGACATTCTTGGAGGTGGTAGCAGAGGTGGCCATGTTGGGAAAAAGGCTGCAATGCCCAGGGTAGGGGGTTGTGGGTAGGGCGGGAGGTAGCAGAAGAGGAAGTCAGGAGGAGCGAGGTGGTGACTGTTCCCGAATCCCATAGGATGCATTGAACCCCACAGGAGCCTAATGGAAGGAAGTCCAAGGCCTAGGCAGGCCTGGGTAGGGAGGCCCCTCATCTCCACTAATCTCATAGTACAGGTTTTCTCCCTTGTCAAAGGGCTGTGTGGGACTAGGTGGGGTCCTCCAGGTAGGGAGTTGGAAGAGAAGAGTACCAGGGAGTGAAGAGGTGGCTTAGCAGAACCAGGGAAGGGTGGGAGTGCTACTTGGGGTTGGGAGAGGTCACAGCAGAGGAGAAAAAGGAGGCAGGTACCTGTGCAGAATCTTTCTGTTCCCTTCATGGGAGACTAGAAAAGTGTGTGCGCAAGAGGCCACACACGGTTAAGTACTTGACAAATTACGGGAAAGCAGCCAACTGCTCTCTGGACCAGCAAAGAGCCCGAGATGAAACCAAAGATCTTTACAATCATTACTAAGTACACCTTGTAGCACTGTGGCTAATATTCACCAGCATCAGCCCTGTGATATCAAGGGGAAACAGATGGATAAGATGCAGCCTGGGGAAGTGGTGGAACCATACATGGAGAAGAAGGTTCCTAGAGTTCTCCCATTTTCTCTTCCTTGGGAAGAATTGCTTTATCTCTTTTCTTTTTTCCCCCCTTTTTTTTCTTTTAGAGAACAGAGAGAGCATTTTTCCATTTTTCCTTAAGACTGAGAACTTCTGGGAAGGCCACGCGGGTAATGATTGCTATCTGCTGCTACTGTTTTGGTCCACACCAAGAGATGCAGAGGGACAGATGGTATTGGACTAAGAGGATTGTATGGAGTGAATGTTCAGGGAGTTCTAGAACCTCTGGTGTGAGGGCTGCTCATCTACCTTTGGTGTCCACCTGTGGCTTCAAGAAGCTGTAGCATGCACAGCGGCCACACCCCACTAAAACTGTCTCAGCTAAACCAGCTTGCGGGTGACCAATGACCACAAACCCACCAGTGACTTGGGGGGGTGGTCTACCCCAAGCATGTGAGGACTTCTTCTGGTGGAATTGGTGGATGAGAACAATTTGTTCCCATGACCATGAAAGCTGCTGAAGTCGTCTTGACTTTTGTCTTGCTCCTGGACTTTGTCGACTCTGGGGGAGAGAGTGAAGCTGGTGACTTTGTGTAACTCTTCCTCATTTAAATACAACTCACAAATGAGTCAAGACATCACCTGTGATGTTATTGGTCCTCTTTGAGAAGGAAGGACAAATACCACTAGATTAGGAGCCATAAGCAGTCAACCAAAGATCATCGTGTATAGAGGTGAGCTGGGGGTTGGGTGACAAGCCAAGGCAGCTTCCAAAATCTCAGTGGCTGGTGAGAAATCTGGGAGACTGATCTAAGAGTCAGGACTTCCCCTGTTTTTTTTTTCTTTCAGTGATTTGCTACAGTACACTGAGTTGGTTACTGGACATCAAAACTGATCCCTTCAACCCTTTTCCTAAAACCGTGCTAGCCCTGACATCAGGAAGACTTGAGTTCAAATCCAGCCTCAGATAGCAGTTGTGTGTTGCTGGGCAGGTCAACCTCTCTGCCTCAGTTTCCTCATTGTAAAATGGGGATAACAATAGTGATTACTTCCCAGCTTTGTTGTGAGGATCAAGCAAGATGATATTTGTAGAACATTTTTTAAACCTTAAAGCAAATGCAAATGTTAGTTATTGTTATTACTACATGTAATCCAGGTGAATGAATGAATGAAAAAAAACCATATATTAAGTGCTTACTATGTACTAGGGTCTGTGCTGTGTTGGAGCTACAGGAGCAAGGGTGGCGTTCAATGTTTTGGGGTGAGTGGGAGGGTGGGAGCATCTGACCTATCAATCCAGTGTGAGATAATAACGCTATAGCCTTGGATATATAGCTTGGGGCATGCCTTCCACCTTAAGGGATAGTAATCAGGAACTCAGTTTGAACCTAAAAATCATTTCTCCTAGACTGGCAATAGGTGGGGGGCATAGACTGATATGGTTCTAGCCTGATACCCCTCTTTCTGAGGAAAGCAGAGTGGCCATCCTCTGGCCCCAATCTCCTGCTCTCCACTGTATTCTCAGTACCTCTTAATTAACTAATTAATTCCTTTTGGAAAAGGGTTGGTAGATGAGCCTCTAAAGATATGTGATGTTCATGCCTTCCTGAGAGCCACATCTAGATAGATCCATGTGGCCACACGTAACCTATATGGGCAACAAAACACACACACACACACACTCCTCCCTCCCTAAATTAGTTATTTAGAACTCCCAGGATAAGGAGAAAATACCACAAGCAACAAGAGAATAACAATATAAATACTGCAGAGCTACAATCAGGATCACACAAGAACTAGCAGCTTCTACATTAAAACACTGCAATGTTTCCTTGGAATATTATATTTATTTTAATAATTAATTTAGTTTTAGTTTTCAACATTCACTTCCATAAGATTTTGAGTTTTAAATTTTCTCCTCCTCCTTCCCTGCCTCTCTCCCCAAGATGGCATGCAATCTAATATAGGCTCTACATATACATTCCTATTAAACATATTTAGTCATGTTGCAAAGAAGAATTAGAACCAAGAGGAGGAGCCACAAGAAAGAAGAAACAAAACACAACAGAAGAAAAAAAAAAAGAGCAAAAAGTGTGCTTTGATCTGCATTCAAACTCCTTAGTTCTTTCTTTGGATGTGGATAGCGTTTTCCATCATGAGACTTTTGGAGATGTCTTAGATCCTTGCATTGCTGAGAAGAGCCAAGTCTATCAAAGTTAGTCATTGCACAATGTGGCTGTCGCTGCTCACTTCACTCAGCATCAGTCCATACAAGTCTTTCCAGGTTTTTCTGAAGTCTGCTTGCTCATCATTTCTTATAGTACAATAGTATTCAATTACATTCACATACCATAACTTGTTTAGTCATTCCCCAATTGATGGGCATCCCCTCAATTTCCAATTCTTTGCCAAACACAGAAAGAGCTGCTATAAATATTTTTGTACGTGTGGGTCCTTTTCCCATTTTTATGATCTCTTTGGGATACAGCTCTAAAAGTGCTATTGCTAGGTCAAAACGTATGCACATTTTTGTAGCTCTTTGGGCATAGTTCCAAATTGCTCTCCAAAATAGTTGGATCATTTCACAACTCCACCAACAATGCATTAGTGTTCCAATTTTCCCACATCTCCAACATTTATCATTTTCCTGTTTTGTCATGTTGGCCAATCTGATAAGTGTGATGTGGTACCTCAGAGTCATTTTGATTTGTATTTCTCTACTCAATAATGATTTAGAGCTTTTTTCATGTGACTATAGATAGTTTTAATTTATTCATCTAAAAATTTCCTGTTTGTATCCTTTGACCATTTATCAATTGGGGAATGACTTGTATTCTTATAAATTTGACTTAGTTCTCTATATAGTTTAGAAACAAGGCTTTTACCAAAACTGGTTGTAAAAATTCTTTCCTAGTTTTCTGCTTCCTTCCTAACCTTGGTTGCATTAGCTTTGTGCAAAAACTTTTCAATTTAATGTAATCAAAATTATCCATTTTGCATTTCATAATGTTCTCTGTCTCCTGTTTGGTCATAAATTCTTCTGTTCTCCACAAATCTGACAGGTAAACTATTCCTTGCTCTCTCAGTTTGCTTATAATATCAGCCTTTATATCTAAATCATGAACCCATTTTGACTTTATTTTGGTATATGGTATAAGATTTTGGTTTATGCCTAGTTTCTGCCATATTCTTTCCCAGTTTTCCCAACAGTTTTTATCAAATAGTGAGTTCTTATCCCAGAAGCTGGGATATTTGGGTTTATCAACCAGTAGATTACTATAGTCATTGACTACTGTGTCTTGCATACCTAATCTATTCCACTGATCTACCATAGTTTTGATGATTGCTGCTTTATAATACAATTTAATATCTGGAATGGCTAGGCCACCATCCCTAGCATGTCTTGTCATTAGTTTCCTCGATATTCTGGACCTTTTGTTATTCCAAATGAATCCTGTTATTATTTTTTCTAGCTCTATAAATAATTTTTTGGTAGTTTGATTGGTATGGCACTGAATAAGTAAATTAGCTTAGGTAGAATTGCCATTTTTATTATATTACCCATGAGCAACTGATGTTTT
Source organism: Phascolarctos cinereus (assembly GCF_003287225.1). NCBI lineage: Eukaryota > Metazoa > Chordata > Mammalia > Diprotodontia > Phascolarctidae > Phascolarctos > Phascolarctos cinereus. The sequence goes on along the minus strand of NW_027555958.1, from coordinate 244,895,478 downwards.
TCCAGTTATTTAGATCTGACTTTATTTGTGTGAAAAGTGTTTTGTAATTGTGTTTATATAGTTCCTGGGTTTGTTTTAGTAGGTAGACTCCTAAATATTTTATAATGTCTACAGTAACTTTAAGTGGAATTTCTCTTTCTATCTCTTGCTGTTGGCCGTTGTTGGTAATAAATACAAATGCCGATGGTTTATGTGGGTTTATTTTATAGCCTGCAACTTTGCTAAAGTTGTTTATTATTTCAAATAGTTTTTTACTTGGTTCTCTAGGATTCTCTAAGTATATCATCATATCATCTGCAAAGAGGGATATATTTGTTTCTTCTTTGTCTATTCTAATACCTTCAATTTCTTTTTCTTGTCTTATTGCTAAAGCTAATATTTCCAGTACCATATTGAACAACAGTGGTGATGATGGATATCCTTGTTTCACCCCAGATCTTATTGCAAATGCTTCTGGATTATCCCCATTACATAGGATGCCTGCTGAAGGTTTTAGGTAGGTGCTACTTATCATTTTAAGGAAGACTCCATTTATTCCTATGCTCTCTAGTGTTTTTAATAGGAATGAGTGTTGTATTTTGGCAAAAGCTTTTTTCTGCATCTATTGAGATAATCATGTGGTTTCTGTTAGTTTTGTTGTTGATGTGATCAATTATGCTGACAGGTTTCCTTATATTGAACCAGCCCTGCATTCCTGGTATAAATCCTCCCTGGTCATAGTGTATTATTCTTGTGATAAATAGCTGTAATCTATTTGCTAATATGTTATTTAAAATTTTTGCATCTATATTCATTAGAGACATTGGTCTATAATTTTCTATTTCTATTTTGACTCTTCCCAGTTTAGGCATCAGCACCATATTTGTATCATAAAAAGAATTTGGTAAGACTACTTCTTCACCTATTTTCCCAAATAGTCTATATAGTATTGGCATTGATTGTTCTTTAAATGTTTGACAGCATTCACTTGTAAATCCCTCTGGCCCTGGAGATTTTTTCCTAGGGAGTTCATAGATGGCTTGTTCAATTTCTTTTTCTGAGATGGGATTATTTAAGTATTTTAATTCCTCTTCTGTTAATCTGGATACTTTATAGTTTTGAAATATTCATCCATTTCACTAAGATTGTCAAATTTATTGGCTTGTAATGGAGCAAAATAGTTCCTAATTATTGTTTTAATTTCTTCTTCATTGGTAGTCAATTCATTCTTTTCATTTTTGATACTGGTAATTTGGTTTTCTTTTTTTTAAATTAAATTAACCAAAGGTTTGTCTACTTTATTGGTTTTTTTTTTCATAAAACCAGCTCTTAGTTTTATTTATTAGTTCAATACTTTTCTTAATTTCAATTTTATTAATTTCTCCTTTGTTTTTCAGTATTTCTAATTTGGTGTTTAATTGAGGATTTTTAATTTGTTGTTTATCTAGTTTTTTTCTAGTTGTGTGCCCAATTCATTGATCTCCTCTTTCTCTATTTTATTCATGTAAGCATTTAGAGATATAAAACTTCCCCTAAAAATTGCTTTTGCTGCATCCCCTAAGTTTTGGTATGTTGTCTCATTATTGTCAGTCTCTTGGATGAAGTTACCAATTGTTTCTATGATTTGTTTTTTGACCCATTTATTCTTTAGGATTAGATTGTTTAGTTTCCAATTAGTTTTTAATTCTATTAGTTTTTTTTCTATCTTTCCATGGCCCTTCATTACATATAATTTTTATTGCATCATGATCTGAAAAGGATGAATTTAATATTTCTGCCTTTCTGCATTGGATTGTGAGGTTTTCATGTCTTAATACATGGTCAATTTTTGTGTAAGTGCCATGTACCACTGAGAAAAAAGTATATTCCTTTCTATTCCCATTCAATTTTCTCCAGAGGTCTACCATATTTAACTTTTCTAAAATTCTGTTCACCTCCTTAACTTCTTTCTTGTTTATTTTGTGGTTAGATTTATGTATTGCAGAGAGAGGGAGGTTGAGGTCCCCACTAGTATAGTTTGCTGTCTATTTCTTCCTGTAACTCCCTGAACTTCTCCTCTAAGAATCTGGATGTTATACCACTTGGTGCATATATGTTTAATAAGGATATTACTTCACTGTCTATGGTGCCTTTTAGCAGCATGTAGTTTCCTTCCTTATTTTTTTAAAATAAGATCTATTTTTGCTTTTGCTTTGTCTGAGATCAAGATTGCTACCCCTGAATTTTTTACTTCAGCTGAAGCGTAATATATTCTACTCCAGCCTTTTACCTTTACCCTGTGTGTATCTCTCTGTTTCAAATATGTTTCCTGTAAACAATGTATTGAAGGATTATGGTTTTTAATCAATTCTGCTATCCTCTTTTTTTATGGAGAGTTCATCCTATTGACATTCACAGTTATGATTACCACCTGCATCTTCTCTCCATACTATTTCCCTGTTTATGCTTTTGTTTCTCCTTTCTCCCTTTCTCTCCTCACTAGTGTTTTGCTTTTGACCACTGCCTCCCTTCTATTAGCCCCCTCCTTTTTCTTTCCCCTTTTCCCTCCCACTGACTATAGGCAAATTAGATTTCTATACCTAATTGATTATGTTATTCCCTCCTTGAGCCAAGTTCAGACAATGCTCATCTCCCTCCCTTCTTTCCCTCTACTATAATAGGTTTTTGTGCCTTTTCCTGTAATGTAATTTACCCTTGTCTGTCTCCTCCTTTCCTTTTCTCCCTGTATAATCCCTTAATTAGACCCACTTAATCCACTTACTTATATCCATTTAACCCACTTAAATAGATTTTTTTTTATCATTACATCAAAGTCAACTTATACTCACCCCCTTGGTCTATGTATAACCCTTTAAAATGGTGTAATAACAATATAGTTCTCAAGAGTTACAAGTGTCATCTTCCCTTGTAGGGATGTAAACAGTTTGCCCTTATTAATAACATGTTGTTGGTTTTTTCTGTGCTGTTTACCTTTTTATGCTCATTTTTTTTTAAAGGCAATTGGGGTTAAGTGACTTGCCCAGGGTCACACAGCTAGTAAGTGTCAAGTGTTTGGTCTGAGGCCGGATTTGAACTCAGGTCCTCCTGACTTCAGGGCTGGTGCTGTAGCCACTGTGCCTCTCTTGAGTCTTGAATTTGAAGATCTAATTTTTTGTTGAGCTCTGGTCTTCTTATCAGGAAGGTTTGGAAGTCCCCTATTTCATTGAATTATCCATCTCCTCCCCTGAAAGATTATGCTCATTTTCACTGGGTAGTTGATCCTTGGTTGTAATCCAAGCTCCTTTGCCTTATAGAATATCATATTCCATGCCCACTGATCTTTTAATGTAGAAGCTGCAAGGTCCTGTGTAATCCTGAGTATAGTTCCATGACATTTAAATTGTTTCTTTCTGGCTGCTTGCAGTATTTTCTCTTTGACCTGGTAATTTTGGAGTTTGGCTACTATATTCCTTGGCATTTTCAATTTGGGATCTCTTTCAGGAGGTGATGGGTGGATTCTTTCTATGGCTATTTTACCCTCTGCTTCTAGGACTTCAGGACAGTTTTCCTTGATAATTTCCTGAAAGATGCTGTCCAGGCTCTTTATTTTTTCATCATGGTTTTCAGGTAGACCAATAATTTTTAAATTGTCTCTCCTAGATCTATTTTCCAGGTCAGTATTTACCAGTGAGGTATTTTGTATTTTCATCTATTTTTAAAATTCCTTTGTTTCTGTTTGACTGATTCTCACTCTCTCATTAGCTTCCACTTGCCCAATTCTAATTTTTAACAAATTGTTTTCTTCTATTTGATTTGTACCTCCTTTTCCATTTGGCACATTTTACTTTTTAAGGAGTTCTCTTCAGTGAGTTTTGTGCCTCCTTTTCCATTTGGCCAGTTCTACTTTTTTTTTTTTTGGCTAGGCAATTGGGGTTAAGTGAATTGCCCAGGGTCACACAGCTAGAAAGTGTTATGTGTCTGAAGCCGGATTTGAACTCAGGTCCTCCTGAATCCAGGGCCAGTGCTCTATCCACTGCGCCACCTAGCTGCCCCTCCAATTCTACTTTTTAAGAAGTTGATTTCTTCAGTGTACTTTTTTCCATTTGGCCAACTGTATTTTTTAAGGACTTTTTTTATACAGTCAATTTTTGTCTTTCCTTTTCCAAGCTATTGACTCTCTCTTGCATACCTCTCATTTCCTTTCCAAATTTTTTTTGTCTTTGTCTTACTTGACTTTTAAAATCTTTCTTGAGCTCTTCCAAGAAGGCTTTTTGGGCTTTAGACCAGTTCACATTCCCCTTTGAGGTTCTGGATGTGGTGTTGTTGATAGTGTTGTCCTCTTCTGAATTTTTGCCTTGACCTTCCCTGTTCCTACAGTGAGAATCTATGGTCATTGTCCATTTCTGCTTTCTGCTCATGGTGTTTGCCTATTTCCTGACTATTAAAGCTGAGCTCTCCTGCTGCAGCACAGGGGGCACTGACCTAAGCTTCTTGTGTTGGGAGCCCGGGGTCTGGTCACTGGCTTTGTGTGCTGGGCCCTCAGATGCTGGCAGCTAGAGGCTGCAGGGTTCTGGCAGCTTACCTGGTGCTGAGCTGGGGGCAGCAGCACTGGAGCAATGTCTGTACACTCAAATACATGTCTGTATCACTCAGAAATTATCGCTTCCATATGTGTTTAACCATAGCACGAGAAAGGATGTTTCTTAGTTGGTTAGGTTGTAAATACAACAAGATAAGGAAAGTGACAAAGTGTCGATCGAAATTACAATCCCAGGATATCTGTGTTTCCCCTACATAGCATATGTCCATACAATACCAAGATAAGAAAAGTCCCATTATTCAAGACAGTGTCTGGTCCCAGGTGTCCTGTCCTTAGTGGTCATAAATAGAAGAATGCTCCTGGTCAGCTTCAGTTGCTGACACAGGAAGGGACATTTCGAGTTCACTCAGAGAGAAAACACAACACAAATCTTGTTATGCCAGAGTGCCTCTTCTGGTTTACTAATTCAGGCTTTGGCCCTTACTGGGGTTCAAATGATCTTAAATGATTATCAGAGTCTGAAGATGAGGAAGTTGAATCTCACAGAGGTTAAGTGAACTGCTGGTAGTCATACATCTAAATAAGAAATTGTAGATATCCACCCTACTGTATTAATTCCTACTTAAAGATATTTTAAAATATCTTTATATGAATTTTGCAGCTTGCCACAAAGCAGGCTGCAAAAGGAAAAGATGGTCATGTGGTTGTCCTTGAGGAAGACATAGTGAAATTTTTTTTAATGTTTTTACTTAAAATTTTTTTTTCATAGTGAAATTCTTGACTTCTGGATTCTGGAACAGGTTAGTTCTCCCTTGCTCTCAGTCTTAATCTCAATCAGTATGGATCCTGAGAGGTAAGTTATTAACAGATACACTTTCCCTAGAACACTTTGGTGGGGGGGGCGGGGACAGAAAGGGTTCTTATTCCTAGTTGAGTATGTGTATAGGAACTAGGGAAAGGAGTTAGTCACAACCAGATTACTGTTAGTATTCCTTCCACCCCTTTCTAGAGACCAAAGGAAAAAAAATCTCTCCAAAGGCTGGCTGGGGCTTACGCTCTGTAAATAAGCTGTTTGAGCCATATCTTGGACTGATAGCACCTGCTCAGCTCCAGAGGGTTGTTTTTTTGCCCAAATGTCCAAAGTCAACATGGAGAGTTTTCATAGCTCTGGATCAGTAGCACCCCCATGCCTTTTTATAACTCCTGAAGGTAATAGTACAGTCCAATCCTTCACTAATGTTCTGGGCTGTATGTGACTCTAGCTGGTCTCTAAGCAGCTTTTGTTTGGTATTAAAACAAAATGAGATCTAGTCATATAGCATTCAATCATTAGCAAAAGGATATTTACTTAGCTAAAGCAGGAGAAAAATATTCAACGAGGATATGCATTGAGAACACCCTTAGCTAATTTTGCTGAATAAAGCCTTTGAGTATCAGAGCATGCCTGGAATTACTCGTGACTCTTTTGTACTCAGGTGACCAAGAAGTTATGTCAATAGCCTGAGCCTTTATTCCTTAGGGCCAATCCAGTCTTGAAGACAAACCTTCAAGAAAAAAAATAGCCTAACTTGCTCAGAAGCAAGGGGTTAAGTTAGTGTTCTGCATATCTCTAGCTTCTGTCAGTACCTTAGAGGGTACCCTCCAAGAAACTGCACTTGATCTCCTAGGACCATTTCCCTTTCCCTTGGACTGTATCACTTCTTGTAGACTTTCATCATCATCTTCTTCTTCTTCTCCTCATCTATCTGTCTGTCTATCTATCTATCTATCTATCATCTGTCTATCATCTATGTATCTATCTATTTTTGCTAGGCAATGGGATTAAGTGACTTGCCCAGGGTCACACAGCTAGTAAGTGTCAAGTGTCTGAGGTCGGATTTGAACTCAGGTCCTTCTGACTCTAAGGCTGGAGCTGTATCCATTGAGCCCCTCGACTTTCATCTTGTAGCTGAAATCAACATCAACCACGCAATGATGATCAGCTGGAGGCAGCTATTTGTATTTACTCCCAGCAATGCATGGTGTTCCCAGAGAAAGTCCCAGACTCTCAGCTGTGCTTTCTTGTTGTTCTTTTTTTGCCCAGCTTTGTTCATGTCACTGATTGCCTTTACTCCTTTCTGTAGATCAGCAAGGTTGTTAATGTTCAGAGTCTACAGAATAGGGCACTGGCTTCCATATTGGTCTGGCTGGTAGTGTAGACTGAATTTAGAGTTGGCCAATCCTGCTACCCATCTCTGGCTAATGGCATCCAAATTTGTTCATGTTAGAATAGATCTGTGGGTTGTCTGTCCATACTTGAGAGGGAGTTCTTCACACATTGTCAGCTCCCAAAAGTGTATTTACAAAAGCCAACAGTGATGCTTGTGTGAGACAGTTAATCATTTTTTGATTGAACTATGTCCAAACATAAGTAAGAGTAGTCAGGCCAAATTTTCACTTTTGGTTCTTCTGATTTTGTTTATTGTTTAATAGTATTGACTCATGATGGAAATTGCTACCCACATCCAGAGAAAGAACTATGGAATCTGAATGCAGATGGAAGCAAGCTATTTGCTCTCCTTTTCCATTTTTTTTGTCTTATTGCTTCATTCTCGTGGTTCCTCCCATTAGTTCTAATTGTTCTTTATGTCATGACTAATGGGAAAACATGTTTAATGTCAATGTATCAGTAGAGCCTATATCAAATTGCATGCTGTCTTGGCAGTGGGAGAAGAGTAGGAGAGGGAGAAAATTTTAAACTCAAAATCTTATGGAAGTGATTTTTTTAAGATTAATGAATTATTTTTTAGTTTTCAATATTCACTTAATTTCTTATAGCACAACAATTTTCCATTACATTTATATACCACAATTTGTTCAGCCATTCCCCAATTGATGGATATCCCCTCAATTTCCAATTCTTTGCAGCCTCAGAAAAAACTGCTATAAATATTTTTGTACATGTGGGTCCTTTTCCCATTTTTATGATCTCTTTGGGATACAGCCCCTAGAAGTGCTATTGCTGGTCAAAGGGCATGCACATGTTTATAGTCCTTTGGGCATAGTTCCAAATTGCTCTCCAAAATGTTATCAATTCACAACTCCACCAACAATGCATTAGTGTTCCAATTTTCCCACATCTTCTCCAACATTTATCATTTTCCTGTTTTGCCATGTTGGCCAATCTGATAGGTGTGATCTGATACCTCAGAGTTGTTTTGATTTGCATTTCTCTAATCAATAATGATTTAGAGCATTTTTTTCATATAACTATAGATAGATTTAATTTCTTTATCTGAAAATTTCCTCTTCATATCCTTTGACCATTTATCAATTGGGGAATGACTTGTATTCTTATAAATTTGACTTAGTTCTCTATATGTTTTAGAAATGAGGCCCTTATCAGAGAGACTGGTTGTAAAAATTGTTTCCCAGCTTTCTGCTTCCCTCCTAATTTTGGTTGCATTGGCTTTGTTTGTGCAAAAACTTTTCAGTTTAATGTAATCAAAATTATCCATTTTGCATTTCACAGTGTTCTCTATCTCTTGTTTGGTCATAAATTTTTCTGTTCTCCACAAATCTGACAGGTAAACTATTCTTTGCTCTCCCAGTTTGCTTATAGTATCCGCCTTCATATCTAAATCATGTACCCATTTTAACTTTATTTTGGTATATTGGAAGTGAATGTTGAAAACTAAAAATAAATAATTATAAAACATAGTATTTTGTTTTTCCCCAATTACATATCAAGAAACTTTTTAGGGGCAGCTAGGTGGCACAGTGGATAGAACACTGGCCCTGAAATCAGGAGGACCTGAGTTCAAATCTGGCCTCAGACCAAACACTTGACACTCACTAGCTGTGTGACCTGGGGCAACTCACTCAACCCCAAATGCCTAAAAAGTTTAAAAAAATTTAGCACTCATTTTTACAAGATTTTGAGTTCCAAATTTTTCTCCCTCCCTTCTTCCCCTCCCCTCTTCTGAAAATGGTAGGCAGTTTGATATAGTTTATACCTGTGCTATCAAGTAAAATATATTTCCATATTAGTCACAATTGTGGAAGAAAAACAGATCAAAACAGGGGGAAACCACAAGAATAACATAAGTGAAAATGATATGTTTCGATCTACATTCAAAGGTTCTTCTGATTTTGGTTCTGCATAACCAGGGGTGAGATTGTTGGGAGGTTTTACAATGATGGCATGGTTCTTCATAAATTTCAGATAGTAGCCACCAATCCTAGAAGCGTTTAATTACTAATAATTCCTTGAAATTGGTCAGCTTATGAGAGCTTTTTTTTCTGGGGATGAGTATTTATTCTATGCTGAAATACCATGTGACTTGACCAGAGGTACCGTATAACTGGCAATTGTCAATTGATAGCTTTAAACTGGGGGCTTCTAGCTAATCTAATACTTTTAGTATTTATGCTCTTTCATGGTCTTGTCAGTCAGTGAACAAACATTTACTAAGTACTTGCCTACTATGTGACAGGCTCTGTGCTAAGAGCTGGAAATAAAAAGAAAGGCAAAAAAACACAAGGTTTGCAAACTTGGTGTCATCTTCAACTCTTCACACAGCTAATCCATTGTCAAATCTTGTCACTTCTGCTTTCACAGCATTTCACTTAAATGTACTTTTCCTTCTGTTCAAACAACTACTACTCTAGTACAGAGTTTTATCCTTTCTTTCCTGGACTATTATAATAGCCTTCTAAATGGTCTCCCTGCCACAATTCTCTCCACACTCCAATCCATCTTCCATTCAGTTGCCAAAGTGATCTTCTTAAAGCACTAGTTTGACTATATTTCCCTTATATTCAGTAAGCTCTAGTGATTCTCTATCATCTCTTCTCTCTTGATGCTATTTCACTGATGATCTCATCAGTGATGGATTTAATTATTATCTCTATACTTATGATTCTCAAACAAACACTCAGCACAGTGCCTGGCATATAGTAGGCACTTAATGAATGTTTATTGAATTATTAATGGATTTATTGAAATCCACCCATTCTGTCCTAAATTCTTTGCTGCTTTCCAGTCTCACATTTCCAACTGCTGTCAGACATCTTGAACAAGATGTTCAATAGACATCTTAAACTCAGCATGTCCAAAACTGAGTTCATTATCTTTCCCCCTAAACCCACCTCTCTTCTGAACTTGCCTTTTGTCCTCAAGGGTGCCACAATTTGTCCAGTCACACAGACTCCTCCTATCTTAGGTGTCATCCTCAACTCCTCACTCTCTGACATCCCCTGCTCCCATAACCAATCTGTTGCCAACATCTATCAGTTTCACCTTTACATCCTCTCTTCAATACTCCCCCTTCTCTGATATTGCCGTTACCTTGATGTAAGCCCTTCTCACTTCACATCTGTACTATTGGTTCACCTACTAGTTGGTCTGCCTGCTACAAGTGTCTCTCCACTTCAGTCCATCCAACATTCAATCACAAAAGTGACTTTCCTAAAGCACAGATCTGACCATGTCATTCCCCACTCCCACCATCCATAAACTCCAGTGGCTGGATCAAATATATAATCCTCTGGTGTTCAAAACCCTTCATAACCCCCTCCCACTTTCTAGTCTTCTTACATCTTCTTAGACCCCTACTTACTCTTTGATATAGTGATCCTGACCTCCTTGAGAGTTGACAAACAAGACATTCCTGACTCTGGGCATTTTCTCTGGCTGTTTCCCATGCCTGGAATGCTCTGCCTCCCCGTCTCTGCCACCTGGCTTTCCTGGCTGCCTTCAAGTCCCAGCTCAAATCCTACTATCTACAGGAAGCCTTTCCCAATCTTTCTTAATTCTAGTGCTTTTCCTCTGTTGATTATTTCTTATTTATCCCATATATAGCCTCTTTTGTACATAATTGTTTGCTTGTTGTCTCTCTCATTAGACCATAAGCTCCTTGAGGGCAGGGACTGTCTTTTGCCTTTCTTGGTATCCCCAGTACTTAGCACAGTGCCTGGCACATGTGGAACTTAGCAAATTTATTGACTGATAATCATCCTCCACTCAGAGTCCAAAGTGGTTTTCCTAAAGCATAATCTAACTGTTACCCCTCACCTCAATAAACTTCAGTGGTCCTTATTTCCTTCAGGAATATTTGATCCTCTGGTAATTTAAAGGTCTTCACCACATGGCCCCTTCCTACATTTCCGGTTTGCTTATAATTTACTGCTACTTTAAAATCCAGCTACACTGGCTTACTTGCTGTTTCTGATATAGGATACTTCATTTCCCAATTCTGTCCTCTTTCTTTTTTAAACTTTTAAATAAGATTTTATTTTTCCAAGTACATGTAAAGACTTAACATTCATTTTATATAAAATTTTGAGTTCCAAATTTTCTTCCTCCCTCCCTCCATCCTCCCCCTCCTCCCTAAGACAGTAAGCAATTTAATATAGATAATATGTGTGCAATCATGTAAAACATATTTCCATATTAATACTTTTGTGAAAGAAAAACAAAACAAAAGAAAAAAACAAAAAAAGTGAAAGTGGCAGGCTTTGATCTGCTTTCAGACTCCATCAGTTCTTTCTCTAGATGTGCATCATGAGTCTTTTGGACATGTCGTGGATCATTGTATTGCTGAGAAGAGTTAATCCAGTCATAGTTGATCATCACACATTGTTGCTATCACTATGTACAATGTTCTCTTGGTTCTGCTCACTTCACTCAGCATCAGTCTTTCCAGGTTTTCTGAAATCCTCCTGCTCATCGTTTCTTACAGCACAATGTATTCCATTACATCCATATACTACAACTTGTTCAGCCATTCCCTAATTGATGGGCATTCCGTCAATTTCCAATCCTTTGTCACCACAAAAAGAGCTGCTATAAATATTTTTGTACATGTGGGTCCTTTCCCCTTTTTTATAATCTCTTTGGAATACAGACCTAGTAGTGGTACTGCTGGGTCAAAAATATGCACAGTTTGCTGGTCCTTTGGGCATACCAACCCTGTACTTCTTGTACCAGCAGCCAACCATGCCTAGAACGCTCTCTCTTCTTACCTCACCTTAGCTGTCTTGGCTCTCTCAAGACTCAACACCAATCTCACCTTCTGCAGGAGACCTTTCCTAGTCTTCCCTCCCTGCTATCTCTTTCCTCTCTGAATACTTTCCATTTACACTGTATAGTTCTTATCTATATAGGTAATTATTTGCAGACTGTTCCCCCCATTATAATGTGACCTTCTTGAGGCAGGGATGATGTTTTTGCCTTTTTTTATATGCCCAGAGCTTAGCACAGTGCCTGGTATGTAGTAAGCACATAATAAATATTCATTGACTGACTGACTTCCCAGAGCAATTTGAACTTTATATCATGGTTACTGATCCACCTTAGTTCTCTTATAAAAAGTCCAATAGTCCACATTCTATTCTTCCCAATCTCCTTTGCAACTAGTATGGAAGAGGTATGTGAACGGTAAGGTTCTGAGATTTCATTGACTTAACTCCTTCATTTGGGTCCTGAGGTCTATCAAAGAGAATAGTTTTCCTAAACAGTAATTGAAAAGACCTAAAGTCACTGAGGTAAATTGTTAAGTACTGCTTCTTGGCATAACCCATATCCTCTCATGGAATAAGAATGCACTGGCTCTCATGCTGAGTTTCCTTTTCTTATTTTATTTATTATTTATTTATTTATTTAATTTTTGGCTAGGCAATGAGGTTAAGTGACTTACCCACAGTCACACAACTAGTGCATGTTATGTGTCTGAGGCCAGATTTGAAATTATGTCCTCCGACTTCAGTGCTCTATCCACTGAGCAACCTAGCTGCCCCTCTGAGTTTCTTTTTCAAGTAATTCTACCATTTCTCAGGTACTGAGAAAGCCTCCAAATCTGAACTTTCCGACCATTGTTCCTAGAATACTGGAACACAATTTTACTGCAGACCACTGTAAAATAGCAGGAAGCCCTGACTCTTC